>NC_134814.1:15655919-15665919 GCF_046742065.1 Oratosquilla oratoria
CACATATATACGCACACGCACACACACACATATACGCACACGCACACACATATATACGCACACACACGCACACACACATGCACACACACACAGACACACACACACACACACACACACACACACATATAGACACACACACACATACGCACACACACACACACATACATAGGGACACACACATGCTAACACACACACACACACACACACACACACACAGACACACACACACACACACACACACACACACATATAGACACACACACACATACGCACACACACACACACATACACATGCACGCACACAAACACACACACACGTGGGGTCATCAACCTCTTCCCTTTGGGGCTCTGCCTCTCTTCTGAGTTAAATCGGTTAGCGCCAACTACATTAAGTTTGTTCAGCACATCGCAGGGTCAATCGGCATAAGATTATGGATAGAATATATTTTCTATAATCTAATTAATCTTATTTTTATTTTTCATTGTGTTTTAATTTTTGTTTAATTTAATTTCATTTAATCTTATTTTATTTCATCTTATTTTAGCTGATTTAATTAAATTAGGATTAATCTTATTTTATTTCACTTTATTTTAGCAGATGGAAAACTCGACTTAATCCAGTAATGACGTCATATCAAGTGAATAATGGCGTCAAATGTACTTCGGATTTTTGTACTTTAATTTTCTTTTTATTTTGTTCCTATTTTTATTGATTTAATTTGATTTATTATTTTTTTTTAATCATCGGTGACTGGCTTGGCGAGTCATTTGCAAAGACTTTCTTAACTTGACTTTGGGAATCCTTAAATATTTAGATTTTGATTCTGTCATACATTCTCGATAAATGTAGGCCATATGGTCTCTTGCAGTTTCCCCCCTATTATCATGTTCATATGTTCTTATGATATTAATCATTTTAATTTCATGGTGAAGTAGTGTTTCATTCTGTCGGTTCGCATTTTATTTCAGTCGCATGTAAAGCATTTACGAATTCTAAGTCCCACCCCGATCCAGACTATATATATATATATATATATATATATATTTATATATATATATATATATATATATATATATATATATATATATATATATATATATATATATATACATATATATATATATATATATATATATATATATAATATATATATATATATATATATATATTTAAGAGCTTATACGTGAGTAAGAAACAGTACAAAACAGATATCGGCTCCAATTTCCCATTAGTAAAATGAATAAATAAAGGAGATGAATAGATATATAAGTAAATAAATATATAAAATGAATGGATAGATGAATAGATAAACAAATAAATGAATAAACAAATGAATGCATAAGTAAATAGATAAATAGATGAATACGTATGTAAGGAAATAAATGAACAAACAAATTGATAAATTGATATACATATACATACATATACCAAGGCTTTTTCCCCCTTACAAGGGAGGTAGCCAAAAAGGAAAAGGCATAAAATCACTCCCACCCATTCCATCCCTGAATACACTCCACACCCCTCTACCCTCCCTCCCATCTTAGCACCTCCTGGATGACGGGTCATCCCTGCACCTTGTCCACTGCCCTGGGTCAGAAGCAGTGTCGCAAGACACAGCACATCCACAGCAAAGCCGCTTCATTAAATCGGCGACCCCCCTCTCAAATAAACAATACATAAAGATTATGAAATTGGAAAAATCCAGCCAATAATTGGATCACTAAGGTGTGGAAATGTGAAATTTGGAAACCACCCGGCCAATCATTGGATCGAAAAAGCTGAAAAACGTGGAATAAAAATGACCGTGAAAATAAAAAACAAAAAATTATTTGGAAAATCCTGTTTATGATTGGAGAGCGAAAAGTATGAGTTCAACATGGCCTAACCAAATCATTACTTAACCCAGTTTAATCTAACCAACGCAACCTAACCAACCTAGTCTAACCAACCCATCCTAATCAACGCAACCTAACCAACCCAACTTATCCAATCAAATCTAATCAACCCAAACTAACCAACTCAGCCTTACTAATCTAACTTAAACCAATCAAACCTAACCAGTCAACCAACCTAACCAACTTATCCTAACCAACGCAACCCTACCAACTCATCTTAATCAACCTAACCTAACCGACCCGATATGACCAAACCAGCCTAACCATTCCAACTCGACTAACCAAACCTAACTAACCCAACCTAAACAATCCAACCTAACCAACCCTCCCTAATACACGCAATCTAACCAACTGAACCTAACCATCCCAGCTTAGCCAAACCAACCTAACCATACTTTGCTTATTGTTGCCTTTCGTGATCGAAGACGACTTCTGTTTTGTTCAGAGATGAACGCGAAGAATAAGGAAGAAGGTCACAGTCGGCACCGTTGATGTTAGTTTGTGTGGCTGTGTAGATAAATTCTGGAGCCGCATTTTACCACAGAGATGGCGAGTAAACTCCGGGTTCTTGTCATGAATTCGGAGCTACGAGGTCGCTGTCTGTGTTCCTCTTTTCTGGTTCCTGTTGTTCTCAAGGTGTCTGATGCCATCCGCCCTCTGGTCTGGCGTTACATTTCTTGAATTTTCTCTCTCTCTCTCTCTCTCTCTCTCTCTCTCTCTCTCTCTCTCTCTCTCTCTCTCTCTCTCCTCTCTCTCCTCTCCTCTCCTCTCCTCTCCTCTCCTCCAGGTCTACGAGGGGCCGCTGAGAACTTGTACATAACTTGACGGAGTAGCCGATGTCCTAGCACCCTGATAACATGTCCCGTCCATCTGACCAGCTTGTTTGCTACCACTGCTTCAATACTGGTACTGCGGACACGAGGTAGATTCTGGAGCCGCATTTTACCACACAGATGGCAAATAAAATCCAGGTTCTTGTCATGAATTCGGAGCTACGAGGTCGCTGTCTGTGTTCCTCTTTTCTGGTTCCTGTTGTTCTCTAGGTGTCTGATGCCATCCGCCCTCTGGTCTGGCGTTACATTTCTTGAAGTTTCTCCTCCTCCTCCTCCTCCTCCTCCTCCTCCTCCTCCTCCTCCTCCTCCTCCTCCTCCTCCTCCTCCTCCTCCTCCTCCTCCTCCTCCTCCTCCTCCTCCTCCTCCTCCTCCTCCTCCTCCTCCTCCTCCTCCTCCTCCTCCTCCTCCTCCAGGTCTACGAGGGGCCGCTGAGAACTTGTACATAACTTGACGGGGAAGCCGATGTTCTGTCATACTGATAACATGTCCTGTCCATCTGAGCAACTTATTTGCTACCATTGCTTCAATACTGGTACTGCGGACACGAGGTAGATTGTGAGAATAAAGTATATTGTCACGTTAAGTTATGGTCCGCTCGAGGCATCGAATGTGAAGTGCCTCCAGTTGTCTTACGTAGCGGCGACAAGGTATCCAGGGGCAGAATTAAAAAAGATCCTAACCCCAAAGTCTAGACATAAATCTTCAAAATGGCGGGGATTTTAGCTAAATCCCTATTATGTCGGCGACCTAAATGTTTGTCTAAACCTAAATGCTTATGTCTATAATGTCTAGACAAGTATTTAGGTAGCAGATATAGGAATGTAGGTAATATCTCTGCCCAATCGAAGATTTAAGTCTAGACTTAAGGGTTAAGGTTTTTAATAAATTCGGTCCAGGCTTCTAAGCCATGTAGTGATGTTGATAGACAGATAGCTGTGTATATAGATACATTCCTTTGAATTTTGATGTTGCTGTCATTTAGACGAGTGCGGAGCATTCCGAAAGATAATGAAGCTTGGTTAATGTGTCTGTGGATTTCTGTATCCAGGTTGTTATTGTCTGTGTTATGCTTCCTGAGTAGCAGAAACTGTCTGTTAATTTGAGGTCTTCCGAATCTAGTTGGAATATCAGCCCCTGAACTCGTGCGCTTAAACTATGTCGCCTGAATGCGTACTTCATAATGAGCACGCTTGGACGCTTATGTTTGAATGCGTCCGAATGCATGCGAGCGTACAGGTCTGAGCGTGTACGCCCGTACGCGTATAACTATACAGGTATACCTAAATGCATATCGAATGTACTAGTGCAACTCATTCATTTATTTATTGATCTGTTATTTATTCATTAATTTATTTATATCCATTTAACCATTTTTTCTTTCTTTGCTAGTTTATTTATTTTTCTATTTATTCATTTATTTATTCATGTACCTATTTAGATATCAATTTATCTATTCATGTATTTATTTATTTGTTTATTTATTTAGTCTTGCAAGCGAACCAAGTCTTCGAAATTCAGTGGTATAACGCAGGGATTCTTGATCAGGGGTGGGGGAAGGTTAGGTTAGATTATGTTAGGTTAGGTTAGGTAAACGGGAATCAAATTCTAGGGGTATGGGACTCGACCTTAGGGTACTGGTGTTTATTCTATTTAATGTATCACTTCATACATTGGTAGAATGTTAGATTATTAACTAGCACTGTAGTTCTTTGGTTGTAACTGTCTGTATATTTGTCATTTCTCTTTTTTTTGCTGTTTGTAAATAAGTATAAAGTTATCAATGCCTATGATTTTTTTTCACATTTTATTCCTAGCTATCCATATCTATAATACAGTGAATTCAAGCTATTGACGTATTTAGAAGTCCTACTGGCAACTTATAGGAATGGTGAAGATTATTTGGACAGTCGAGGGAAGGAAGTATAGGATCATATTGGACAATCCGCTGTGGGTCTGGATTCATCAAAAGCCTAAGAGTTACTAATCTAACAGAAACTGGTTTGTTAACAGCTACAAAACACCGTAAACACAAAAGAAGACGTATTACATGTATGTATGTATGTATATATATATATATATATATATATATATATATATATATATATATATATATATATGGTGTACTTCAGCGTACAATTGAACCTAAACTCATTATTTGTCGCTGATGTAAATATTCTTGTAGTAGATCTCTTATCATGCGAGAGAATTGTTGTAAACAAAACTGTTTTGATGAAGCAACAACAACAATGTATTTCTATAGATCTATCGAGTAACGTGCCAGAATGAAGAATTCGCAATGGTGTGTACCTATAAAGAGAATTTTAATTTTACTCTGAAAAAAGATAAACGAAAATTGTTATAATAAAGAAAAAATAAAATGTGATGCAGAATTAATTAGGTACAGATGAAATGGTAAGTTTCGAACTTTGTTAAAAAAATAATGACTTAGAACTGAGCAATTTGATCTTCTCTCCCCCCCACACGTCTCAGTTCGCCTGCGCAAACTGCTTTCTTTAATGTAGGTACATATAGACTGAAATTATCTCTTTGCTGGTCGCCTGCTCGGGCAGTCAACCAGTTAAATCAATCTATCGATCAGTCAGTCAGTAAGTCAGGCAGTCAGTCAAATAGTCAGTCTGTTATCCAGTCAAATAGTAAGTCAGGCAGTCAGTCAAATAGTCAGCCTGTTATTCAGTCAAATAGTCAGTTAGTCAATCAGTTAATCAATCAGCCATACAGATAATAAATCAATCAACAAATAGATAAGTATATATATAGATAAATGAATAGATAAATTGATAAATTAACACGAGTAAATAAACAGATCAATAAATGCATAAATTAATAGATTAATACATGCATAAATTAATAGATAAATAAATTCATAGATAAATGAATAAGTAGATAATAAGTGTATATATATATACATATATATATATATATATATATATGTGTGTATGTATAAATAGATAAATGAACTAATTGACAAACTAATGAACACGAATGAGTAAATACATATAAGAATAATCTAATAAATAAAAGAATGCATGAATAGATTATTTAATGTATATCCTTGACATACATCGCTTTAGCTAAGTACAGCCCCGCACTCTTGTCTAAGCACGGAGCCTAATCCAGAAGTAAGAGAAACTGAAGGATTTCGTAGTAACTAAACTTGGTCAAGTTAGGTCATTCTTATTTCCATCTGACCTCGTTATGACCCGAAAGGTCTTCTGGTGGTATGATTAATCCTTGCAATACATTGTGACTCAGGGTTCGACCTTGAGCCCGTTTTCCGACGGAATTTAATGACGCGAAGGAGGTGCCCCCTCCCCCCTTCCCCCTTCCTCACTCGCTCATGGGCGGCAGGCAAACTGTGTTGCACGTCGCCTCTCCATAACGAGTAACATTGTAACTCTTCTTGATTAACGTACAAAGCTTTCCATTTCTGTACCTCTCTCTCTCTCTCTCTCTCTCTCTCTCTCTCTCTCTCTCTCTCCCCTTCTCTATCTATATCTCTCTCTCTCTCTCTCTTTCTCTCTCTCTCCTTCTCTATCTATATCTCTCTCTCCCTCTCTCTTTCTCTCTCTCTCTATCTATCTATCTATATATCTCTCCTTCTCTCTTTCTCTCTTTCTCTCTCTCACTATATGGATGTGTGTATTTGTGCTTGTGTGTATTTGTGTACGTGTTTGTGTCTGTATGCTTGTGCGTGTGACTGCATGTATCTGTGTGCTTGTGTATGTGCGCGTGTGCACAGGTGTTTGTGTGCGTGTGTGCTTGGGTGTACATGTGTACACGTATGCATGTAAGTGTCTCGCTAGTCTCTGCCACCCATTTTTCTTCTCTGTCTCTCTCCATAACTTTTCTTTCTTTGATTTCTGCCCCCCCCTCTCTCTCTCTCTCTCTCTCTCTCTCTCTCTCTCTCTCTCTCTCTCTCTCTCTCTCTCTCTCCTCATGTTCCTCTCTGGGCAGTATAATCCACCCTAACGACTCTCACTTTTGTTGTTGTTGTCGTTGTTGTTGTTGTTGTCGTTGTTGTTGTTGCTGTTGTTGTTGTTGTTGACATGCAATGTATCACCATGGGCCTTTCAATTCAACAGCTGTGGGAGAAGGAAGGGAGGGTGATGTTAATGGTATCACAAGTAGAAGAATACAATTGTTCTCTTATACAAAGGTGATGTACGAGTATATGCATATTCATAATACATACATATATGCACACACACTAACACACACACACACACACTAACACACACGCACACACACAGACATCTATAGAAGAGATGTGAAAAAGAACAGCTTTCCTCACAGAGTAATAGACATTTGGAACAAGTTAGGTGAGAAAGTGGGTGTGTGCAAAAACAATACATAAATTTTAAAAATAGTTTAGATAAAATGAGATATGAAGACGGGACACCACGAGCATAGCTCTCCTTCCCGTAAAATACAACTAGGTAAATACACACACAATCAAATCCATCAGTCGCGGAGCCTCGAACCCGGGATCTCATGATTAGAATTCAAGTCTGTTACTATCTTGCTACGAAAAGAAAAGTTTAAAAGGCTTAGAACCTATTACGAGCTAGGTTAGGAGGCCATGCCGAGAGCACCTGGGTAATTTCACCTAATCTTTGATCCCATAAGTAAAATACTTATGTATATATATGTACTACTGGATAATACAGCTAAATAGATTGATAAGTGACCATATACTGGTAAACGAAGATTTTGTCCCATGGACAATAGTATCTGTTCACGTTATCTTCGTTACGTAGCTTTGTATTTTAAATCCAGATGTGTTTTGACAAATTATCTGTCACCCATATATATATATCATATATATATATATATATATATATATATATATATATATATTGTTGAGGCATTGTGACAGGTTGGTAAAGGTGGGCGAGAAAGACATAAATCAGAATCCAAGTTTATTTCTCTCTCTCTCTCTCTCTTTGACTGGTTTCGCACAAACAGGCTTCTTCAGAGTAATAATGTATTAAGTAGAAAACAAGGCAAAGATATATATACGGGGCAATGTGAGGAGCTTCGGAGAGCTCACCCAGGGTCGTCTCTGTATATTGGGGATTTTGTCATATATATATATAGTATATATATATATATATATATATATATATATATAATATATATTAATTATATATACGTATATGTATATATATATATGTATATATATACGTATATGTATATATATATGTATATGTATATATATATGTATATATATATATATATATATATATATATATATATATATATATATACACATTTATTTTTGAGTATTCATATATAATTATGTAGTGACGCTTGACTATTGAAAAGTAAGACTGAGAGTTGTTCAGCTCGGCAGCGGAAATAAGCTCTAACGCGTTCCTCTGTTCCATGAAATTGAAAAAATAAAAACGTATGGGGTCTTTCATTGGAATTTATGTGGTGACAGAGAGGGTGTGGCAACTGTATTCGGAATGCAACTTGATTCTAATTGCTTCTGTTTCTTCCCTTGTGAAAGGAACAGCAGGGACAAAAGAATTAATTGTGTAACGAAAGTATGAACCAAGTCGAGCGTCATTAATTCTAGGGGAAGGAGAGAATGATATTAATAATCCTCCTCTTGCTTTAAAAAAAAAACTGTGTTCATTGAGCCCAGGCTGACGAAGAATTTCGTCAAAAAGTGCATAAAAAACAGTATGGATTTACGTACATATTTGAGAAATAAATTCCTTGGGATTATTGATACAAAAATCAATGAGGATATTTTTTGTAGGAAGACTAATTAAGGAACATTTTTGAGATGAAACGATAGAGAAAAAAAAACGTGGATTGTTGGGTGAAAGTTTGCAAATGTTTTCCACAGAATCACAGACTAGAAAACTGCTGTGAAGTTATAAAAGATTTGTTGACATCATATGAAGTTCAAGGCTGAAATATGAGTTTTAAAAATCCACTTAAACGAAACATCTACATTTTGAACTTAAAAGACTTTTTGTTTATGAGCGAGTAGCATAGATTTACTGTAAATTTTGATTAATTTGTCACTTAAATATCATGGACGATAAAAGAATTCTAAAACATATTTTGATTCAGCGTAAAAAACTTCTTTTGAAGTCAAACTAATTTAGTGTGTGTGACCAAAGACAAAGCAAAAATAAAATTAGGTAAATTAAGGGAAAAAAAAAAAAAATCAAATAAAAATAAAAATAAAACAGAAGAAGATGAAACAAACTTTGTTGACCAGCGAAACTTGTACCAAAAAAAAAAAAAAAAAAAAAAAAATATGGCCTTGACTTTGACTTAAGACAAAAGGAGGCAAGGGGGGGGGATGGGACTTGGGTCGATTCTTTTGTACCATTGTGGTATATGACACGTGTGAGTGAGGGGAAGAGGAGGAGGGAGGAAGAGAGGGATATGAAACAAGAGGCACCGGAGGGTGGGGGGAACTGTCAATTGCATGAAAGGTTGGACTAGCCGTTGCTTCATCAGTTGATTATCACTAATGCTTTGATGGAAATGGAAGGAGGAGGTGGATGGGAGGAGGTGGGTGAATGGGTGGAAGGGGAAGGAGTGTACAATGATAGAGATGGACAGGGAAATGGGACGGGTAGATAGCGAGAGAAAGTAGGGAGAGAGAGAAAAAGGAAAGAAAGGGAGGGAGAGCAAATGAAGGTAAAGGGAAAGAAAACGGGGAATGGGTAAATGGGGAAAAGGGAGGGGAATAGAGGAAAGGTATAGGAGATGAAGAAAAGGAAAATGGGCATAAGGAAAATATTAGGGTAAGGTAGATACGCAAGGGAAGGTAAAGGGGGATAAAGGAGGAGATAGGGAAATGTGATAAAAATGGTGGATAGGGAGGAGGAGGGTAGGGAAAGAGGGTAATAAGGGAAGAGGACTGGATGGTAAGAAGGAAAGAAGGAGAGGCAATAATAGGGAGGATTGTCCAACATCTATTACAAATTAATGATACAGTGGAGCTGTAAAACGTTTGTAGTATTTCGATATCACTGTTTATGAATTGAATATATCATGGGCAATTAGTAGAGAGAGAGAGAGAGAGACAGAGATAGAGAGACAGATAGATAGATATAATAAGTAGAGAGAGAGAGACAGACAGATAGATACAGTAAGTAGAAAGAGAGAGAGAGAGAGATACAATAAGTAGAGAGAGAGAGACAGATAGATACAGTAAGTAGGGAGAGAGAGACAGACAGAGAGAGAGAGAGATAGATACAGTAAGTAGAGAGAGAGAGAAA
>NC_134814.1:15670919-15700919 GCF_046742065.1 Oratosquilla oratoria
TCTCTCTCTCTCTTCCTCTCTCTCTCTTCCTCTCTCTCTCTCTTCCTCTTCCTCTCCTTCTTGCTCTCCCTCTCCCTCTCTATCTCTCTTTCTCCACCCTCTTCTCTCTCTTCGTCATCTCTCTTGCCATTCTCTTCTCTTTGTCATCTCTCTCTCTTCTTCTTCACCTTCTTCTCTTTTTCTCTCTCTCACTTGCTGCGCTGACCTTCTCTAATGGTTGTAATCCAGCCTAGGTCGCATCATCGTAGGGTCGATTTCATCGACTGTCGGTGATTGTCACTTGACCTGAGAGTCCGAGCGCATAGGGCAAAGGTGGTGATGAGGGACGGGGATATTTGGGGAAGAAGGGATCAAGAAGAGGAAGACGTGTTAGAGGGAAGGGAGAGGAGGAAGAGTGTGAACGGGAATGAGGAAGAGGAAGAGGGGAAAGAGAGGAAGAGAGGGCGTCCAAGGGGAAAACGAAGAAACGAGGGAGAGGCACAACGTGGACAGAGAGGTAGAAGAGGAGTAGGAAGAGAGGTTGGGGGAAGGGGGAGGTGTGAAGGAGGAGGTAGGAGGTTATGAAGGGAAAGGGGGGACTGAGGTGGGAGTGGGGGGAGAGGGGAGGTGGAAAGGATGGGGGGTTGCAGAGGGGGGTGGGGGATGGGGTTGAGGTTCAAAGGGGAAGGAGGGGAGAGGTGGGGGGAGGGGGAAACTGAATAAAACTGTTTGGTGGCACATAGTCAATAGGTGAACCGTTTTACCTTATTGTCTTTTTTTTTCATTTTACTCGTCAATAATCTGTTTCACTTCTTTACCATGCAATTAGACCGCCTTTCTGATACAGCCCACCAGCCTCGTACTCGACGCTGAGGACTATTCTTCTCGTCCATAACGCATTTGATAAAAATAAATTTACTGCTTTCCTCGGGGTCATCTTCCATGTTTACGTCGCTTCTTTAGCGTTGGAGCTCTTTGATCCACAAATATGTCCTCCTACTCATTTTCCTCCTCTTCCTCCTCCTCTTCCTCTTTCTTCCTGCGCCTTCTTCCCTGTTTTCTTCATATCCTCCACCGACTCTTCTTTTCCTCCTCCTCTTCTTATCGTCCTCCTAATTTTCTTCTCTTTCATCCCTTCTCTTCTCTCTCTTTTTTCTCTTTTTTTTATTTTTCCATCCACGTTTCTCTTTTTCATTTTCTTCTTTCTTTTTTATTCTGCTGTTCTTTCATTTTACTCCTTAATTGTCTCTTATTTTTCTTATATATATTTATTTCTCTTTTTAATTATTGTCTTGCTCTACTTCCTTAACGTTTTTAACCTTTTATTATTTTGTATTAGGTGTCTGTGGTGGAAGATATTTTGACGTAGCTTTTGATGTCGTTCATCTCCGTGCCGTCCACTCCCACCCCCCACAGAAACCAAAAAGCTTGCAATCTGTTTCAGTGTCTTTTGCATATAAGTTTGCTTAGTATTTTATTCTGGTTGCCTTAAAGGGATTTAATTCAGGCGAGGGAAACTGCAGAGATATTATATATACATTTCATCCCCGAAAACACTCCACACTCCTCCACCCTCCCTCCCATCTTAGCACCTCCTAGAAGACGGGTCATCCCTGCACCCAGTACACTGCCCTGGGTCAGAAGCAGTTTCGCAGGACAAAGCACATCCACAGCAAGGCCGCTTCATTAAATCGGAGAACCCCCCCTCCGTCCCCCCATATAAAGGAGAGGACGGGGAGAAGACCCTTCGGGCTGCGTCAAAATTTTTGCTCACACACACTACCTATATATATATATGTGGTCACCGGACATTTGCCCACCGACCCATAAATGTGATAGCAGAATTATCGTGAAACTTACCATCACACCTAATTATGAAATCAGAAAACGAAAAGCCATCACAGAGTGAAAGGCTACACCGAAGATTAATCAATCTATGCGACAACAGCGATTGGAAGGTGTGAAATAATAACGAATCTTTCAGATAGGAGATTATCAGACACTGAAATTCAAACTCTATCGGTAGGTCTGAAGCTCGACACTGGTATTAACACAAAGGGGTTCACATGTATCGTAAAGAGAGTGACAGCGATGTTGACAAAGGATTCAAGCAAGGGATTGTTGCATGTTATCAAGCTTTAGCTAATAAAAACGAATTTGTCATTTCCAGAAGATTCAAGAAAGCTTTAGTAAATCTTGGCTTGGACCAAGACATAACAATCACTAACGCAGACAAAGGAGGTGGTATCGTGATTCTATCAAAAGAGACTATATCAGTAAAATGATGGAGTTCTTAGATGATGTCAATACTTATCACAAACAATATGAAGGTTTCGCAGCGAGTGAGGCAGATAAATTTAAAGTACATGCAAGAAAAATTCTTAATAAAACTGAAAAAGTTAAGAAATTAATAGGATTTCTGGAAGAAGACCCCAATCCTCCTAGGATGCGTGGTCTACCTAAAAAGTAACAAGCCTAATGCTCCTACGCGACCCATATTTTCAGGGATTGGCAGTGCACTCCACAGACAGGCGAAATGTCTGGCCAAAACATTATCACAGGTAATATATATATATATATATATATATATTATATATGTTGAGACATTGTGACAAGTTGAAAAAGGCGGAAAAAGAGAGACACGGGTCTCGTTCCGAGTTTATTCCTGACCGGTTTCGCTTGTAGCTTCTTCATTCCTCTGAAGAAGGTACGAGCGAAACCGGTCAGGAATAAACTCGGAACGAGACCCGTGACTCTCTTTTTCCACCTTTTTCATATATCTATCTATTTATTCGTATAGGTAGGAAGCAGATCTTCCTTAATACATATAGAATTAAATTTGATCGCTGTTTGTGCAAGAATAAGCTTCTTGGTAAAGGATTCAACCTTTCTAATAGTGGATCTTTTTTTCTTCATTAAGTCGGAATAAAATATTGGACTATTTTGTCTCTTCTGTTTTTGGATTTATTTTTTTTATTTATTCATTCCTCTATATTTAGTTTTACGTATGTATATATGTGTGTATGTGTATATGTGTATCTATATGTATTTTATTGATATGGGTTTTTGTGAACTGGTGATGAATGTATAGTCTGGCGAGTGCAAGTAGCGTCGCTTGGGAGACCTTTCCCAGGGCGGCACACATGCCTCTTTATATTGATTCCCTTTGCCATCTTTGCATATTCCCTAAGGCAAACTCCGGGTAGGGTTCGAAACGAAGGAATAAACTTATTTAGACAAGTCCAGCGTTTACTTTCTTCGTCTATACAATGGTTCCTGGACTCCAGCTCTTCACGAATATATATATATATATATAATATATATATATATATGTATGTATGTATGTATTCCTTCAAGGTATAGTCCATACATATCCATGATTCTCACTATTGCTCATCAGTTTCATTCACTGGAAATGAACATCCTCGCAGTCAAAGGGTTAGCGGAAATGACCAATTGGATTTTCTTGAAAGCCAAAAGGTTCCCTTTCTGTCCCCTCTGCCTTTGTCCTCGTCTCGTTTTTCCTCCGCCTCCTCCTCCTCCTCTCCTCCCCCTCCTTCCCCTTTCCTCCTCATCCCCCTCTACTCCTCCTCCTCCCCCCTCTCCTCCTCCCCCCTATCCTCCTCCTCCTCCCCCTCTACTCCTCCTCCCCCCTATCCTCCTCCCCCTCTACTCCTCCTCCTCCCCCTCTCCTCCTCCTCCTCACCTTTCTACTTCCTCTTTCTCCTCCTCTTCCTCCTCCTCCTTATCCCCTTCCTCCTCCTCCTCCTCCTCCTCCTCCTCCTCCCCCCTCCTCTTCCTCCTCCTCCTTATCCCCTTCCTCCTCCTCCTCCTCCTCCTCCTCCTCCTCAGCCTTCTATTTTCCCCTCCCTCCTCTACCTCCTCTATCTCTTCGCGTGCTGCACCACTCAGTATTTCTTTTTTGGATAATTTTCAGGCAATTTCATCCAGCTTTAGGGGGGAAGGGAACTAGTGTGGAATGGGTTAATCAGAGTTCCGACAAAGATCTTCCTCTCGAATTCCAAAGGAAATCGAATTCTTTGACCCAAGAAAGTCTTTGAGTTTCAGCGGCTCATGAGTGGCTGGGAGCTTCCTAAGGCTGATGTCACACGGGCGGTCTACCCGCCTGACCGCGGCGGGTGAGACGCATTTCCCCACTTGAAACCGCCGCGGCCAGCCCGCCTGGCTATGTCAGACGAGAGGTTTACATAGTGTTTTACATAGGAATCAATATAAAGCGGTTCCGCGGCGGCTGACCCGCTTTGCACCCGCGGCGGCCAACCCGCTCGTCTGTCGGGGGCGTTAAGCGTTCGATTCCATCTAACTATGAGACTTGAGAATTATAAGGACATACAGGGATTTGTTGTGTGTGAAGATGAAAAGAATAAAATAAAGAACAACGGTAGAGAGAGAGAGAGAGAGAGAGATTTTTGCTTCCATTCTTCTCTTCGCCAGGCGACTTTATTCATCTCTGTGTCACTCTTCTCTGACGAAGAGGTTAACAAAGTCCTTAGCCTTCCACTCTTCCTCTTCTTCCTCCTCTTCTTCCTCCACCTCCTCCTCCTCCTTCTTCTCCTTCTCTTCATATTCCTCCTCCTCCTCATTTTCCTTCTTCTCCTCCTTTTCCTCCTCCAACTCCTTCTCTACCACCACTTCCTCCTCTTCCTTCTCCACCTTCTCCTCCTCCACCTTCTCCTCCTCTTCCTTCTCCACCTTCTCCTCCTCTTCCTCCTCATACTACTGCTCTCCTGCCTCCTCCTCCTCCTCCTCCTCCTCTCCTGCCTCCTCCTCCTCCTGCTCTCCTGCCTCCTCCTCCTCCTCCTCCTCTCCTCCTCCTCCTCCTCTTCCTCATCATCATCATCACCACCATAATCATCACCTTCTTCCATCTTCCTTTATCCGGTGGGTTCCGTTCGAGACTTTCTCATAGGTCGAAGCCTCCCCTTCTTCGGGAGCGAGTGATTACTCTCGGGCGAGATATGAAAGCCTTTGCGGGAAGTTTGTTTTGAAGTTGTCCTCTTCAGACGCCAGGTCCATCAGCGACCTCTCTCTCCTCCGCTCCGTCCAGACCCGTCCTCTTCTTCGTCCTCCTTTACTACTGTCCAGATTTTCTACGCAAGATAAATAGATAAGCAAACAAGCCAAAGAACGATTAAACGTGAATTAATGAACAAATAAATAAGGTAAAGGCATGAATATATCAATAAAGAAATAAGTAAGTATATACTCTATACAGTATCTATCTACCTACCTATCTATATATATATATATATATATATATAATATATATATATGTATATATATAAATATATACATATATGTATGTGTGTGTGTGTGCGTATAAATACAAACACACACACACACACTAAGAAGGGAAAGAGGAGACATACTATCTATAGAATTATGAAGGGAATGGAAATCTTAGATAAGAATGATTTATTAAAATGGGACAATGGGAAAACAAGAGGACACGAAAAAAAAAAGTAATTACAGAAGGGATTAAAGAAAAAAAAATCTTCCCACACAGAGTGATAGATACTTGGTACAAATTAGAGAAAGAAACAGTGTGTGCAAACGCTATTCAAGATTTTAAGAAAAAACATGATGCTGAGAGATACAAAGACGGGTCACCACGAGCATAGCTCCCTTCCCGTATAATACAACTAGGTAAATACACAAACACACACACACACACACACACACATATATATATATATATATATATTATATATATAATATATATATACAGTATATATATATGTGTGTGTGTATTTGCATGTATACATACAGTACATATATATATATATATATATATATAATATATATATATATGTATATATATATATATATATATATAATATACATACACACACGCACGCACACACACACACACACACACACACACATATATATACGTATATGTATAAATACACACACCAGACACAAACACACACACACACACACACACATATATATTATATATATATATATATATATATATATATATATATATATATAAATATATACACGTGCTGGTACATTGTGACATGTTTATGATGGTGGAAAAATAAGTCAGGGGTCTATTTTCGAGTTCCTGAGTTTATTTCTTACCGGTTTCGCTCTATCCTCTGAAAAAACATAGAGCGAAACCGGTCAGGAATACACTCAGGAACTCGGAACTAGATCCGTGACTTCTTTTTCCACCTTCATATATACATCCATAAATTGATATGTATAAATACATATATATGTGTGTGTGTATATATACATATATATATATATATATATATATACATACATACATATAAATACATATATATATATATAGTGATGTCGGTAGGAGGGGCATGAGTTCAGCCATTCTAAGGCACTGCGAGGAAGGACGTCATGAGATGGATTGGCATAATGCAGTAGTACAAAGGGAATGGAAAAAAGTGTACGGTTATTCTTAGAAACATGGGCCAGCGATGAGAATAGCGTTAACAGGTGCATCACTTTGAGCCCGATCTACAAGGGAGCCAAGGATAGGTTGTAAAGGATTCACTCATCACGACAGTAATTTGCTTTTTGGTCTGTATTTATGTTTTATTTGTATTTTATTTGAGTTAGTAAACGGTGTGGTTTTTGTTTTTGCGGGATTGAGTCCTTTTACTTTGTGTTTATTTCTTTGATGTGTTGTAAGTTACCAGATTTAATCAATGAATGTTTCGCGGGGCATTTTGTCGTGTGGACAACCGGCCCATCTGTGGCATGCCATTCTTCTATTTTCTCGTGCTCGCTTTGTGTTCTTTAAATGGCTAATGTGTTATGTATTTCAGGAGGATGCGTTTCCTAGCCCGTGCATTTGCTTGAGAGTACCCTTATGCCACTTAATCAAACAGGCCTGGGTTAATTAGCGGTGCATATGGTTAATCATTATCTATGGGATTACGTCTTCGGACGTGTTTATTTAAGGTTATGTCGTGTCCATCAGGAAGTAGTGACGGAAGAGGGGGGATGTTTATAGATTTGCCATCCTACACATGTTTGTTCTGAGTCAGCAGTTTAGTTGATTCTATTTTGTGGGATTTATTTTTTCTAGGCGTGTGGTTATTACACGCTGTGTGGTGCGTACCAACTTTAGGTTATTGGCTGTATTGCGGTGCATTCTGGCATGTCGATTTTTTATCCATTTTGGTAGGTCACTCACCTATCTTTTCTATTTTTCTTATTTGCTCTCTTTAGGTTCGTTTTATTGTTGCACTGTATATTTGTATGTTGCAGTTTTTCAACTTTGATCTTTCGCATTACGGGCAACGGTAGCTAAATCGTATCAGAACGTCGCATTATTGTTAGGCAGATTTACAAGTTTTAGTGTTAGATTTCATTTGCCATTCTATTTTTGATACTAACGTTCATGTGTGAATTATGTGACATGGGATCCTTTTGGAGTTATTTTCGGGTTAAAGTATGCTTAATCTTTGTGATGTGAAACTTTTGTATTTTTCTGGAATGTAACGGTTACCTGGGTTACCTGTCCCAGTGTACGAGGGAGACCCCCTTTTATATAGATTTCCTTTTGCTACCACTGTATTACCTTGAAGACGAACCCCGGACAGGGTTCGAAACGTAGGAATAAACTTCAAACGACGAGTCCAGTGTCTTTCTTCCGAATATATATATATATATATATATATATTGTGTGAATCTGTGCACTCGTGTATGTATGTATTCTATTGATGATTATCATATTTTTATGCAGTTTTCTCATATGAAAAGTAATTTGTGAAAAAAAGATAATGATACGACATATGTGAAACCTAGATTTGCTCTGTGAAGTCATAGATCACATTAAGATGTCCGCAGTAGTTCATTGTAGATTTCGTTTTGGCTAAAGACACAAGATTTCATTCAGCCAGAGGTTGGGCAAGGTGAGAGGCCGCTCACACCTGCCTAAGATTCATCCGTCTTTAGCCAGAATGACATAAACAAAGTACTTCACCTTAGCCAAGGCTAATCCTGGCTTGCAAAAGGGTGAGGTTATTTATTGATGAAAAAGTATTGTTGGTAGAGTTCTCCATTACTCTTTTTCTTTCATATTGTTCGTCCTTACGACTCAGTCGCATTTCTTTCCAAACACGAGCCTTTGACTTTTCTACATTTCTCGCCTCTTCGTCTCTCATTCTTCGCGTTTTCTTTGTTCGCGAGGAAAATAGCTTCTTCGTTGTCGTCTATTAAACGCTTCTCGTAAATAGAACAATTTTGTCCGGATACGACAATAACTCTCTATCTCGGTTTTAGTTACATTCAGTCTCAATATGTCTTAGTCCCTCAGTCTCAAGAACTCTCTGCCTCTCAATCTCTCGGTCCCTCAGTCTGATCTCAGTCCACAAGTACTTCAGTCTCTCAGTTTCTTCGTTGTCTATTAAACGCTTCTCGTAAATAGAACAATTTTGTCCGGATACGACAATAACTATCTCGGTCTTAGTTACATTCAGTCTCAAGAACTGTCTCTCAATCTCTCGGTCCCTCAGTCTGATCTCAGTCCACAAGTATTTCAGTCTCTCAGCTTCTTCCTTGTCGTCTATTAAACGCTTCTCGTAAATAGAACAATTTTGTCCGGATACGACAATAACTCTCTATCTCGGTTTTAGTTACATTCAGTCTCAATATGTATTAGTCCACCAGTCTCAAGAACTCTGTCTCTCTCTTTCTTAATCTCTCGGTCCCTCAGTCTGATCTCAGTCCACAAGTATTTCAGCACCTCAGCTTCTTCGTTGTCGTCTATTAAACGCTTCTCGTAAATAGAACAATTTTGTCCAGATACGACAATAACTCTCTATCTCGGTTTTAGTTACATTCAGTCTCAATATGTCTTAGTCCCCCAGTCTCAAGAACTCTGTCTCTCAATCTCTCGGTCCCTCAGTCTGATCTCAGTCCACAAGTATTTCAGTCTCTCAGCTTCTTCGTTGTCGTCTATTAAATGCTTCTCGTAAATAGAACAATTTTGTCCGGATACGACAATAACTATCTCGGTCTTAGTTACATTCAGTCTCAATATGTCTTAGTCCACCAGTCTCAAGAACTCTGTTTCTCAATCTCTCGGTCCCTCAGTCTGATCTCAGTCCACAAGTATTTCAGTTCCTCAGCTTCTTCGTTGTCGTCTATTAAATGCTTCTCGTATATAGAACAATTTTGTCTAGATACGACAATAACTCTCTCGGTTTTAGTTACATTCAGTCTCAATATGTCTTAATCCCCCAGTCTCAAGAACTCTCTCTCTCTCTCTCTGTTTCTCAATCCCTCGGTCCCTCAGTCCACAAGTATTTCAGCACCTCAGCTTCTTCGTTGTCGTCTATTAAACGCTTCTCGTAAATAGAACAATTTTGTCCGGATACGACAATAACTCTCTATCTTGGTTTTAGTTACATTCAGTCTCAATATGTCTTAGTCCCCCAGTCTCAAGAACTGTCTCTCAATCTCTCGGTCCCTCAGTCTGATCTCAGTCCACAAGTATTTCAGTCTCTCAGCTTCTTCGTTGTCGTCTATTAAACGCTTCTCGTAAATAGAACAATTTTGTCCAGATACGACAATAACTCTCTATCTCGGTCTTAGTTACATCCAGTCTCAATATGTCTTAGTCCACCAGTCTCAAGAACTCTCTCTGTTTCTCAGTCTCTCGGTCCCTCAATCTGATCTCAGTCCACAAGTATTTCAGCACCTCAGCTTCTTCCTTGTCGTCTATTAAACGCTTCTCGTAAATAGAACAATTTTGTCCGGATACGACAATAACTCTCTATCTCGGTTTTAGTTACATTCAGTCTCAATATGTCTTAGTCCCTCAGTCTCAAGAACTCTCTCTCTCTCTCTCTGTCTCAATCTCTCAGTCTGATCTCAGTCCACAAGTGTTTCAGTCCCTCAGCTTCTTCGTTGTCGTCTATTAAACGCTTCTCGTAAATAGAACAATTTTGTCCGGATACGACAATAACTCTATCTCGGTTTTAGTTACATTCAGTCTCAATATGTCTTAGTCCCTCAGTCTCAAGAACTCTGTCTCTCTGTTTCTCAATCTCTTGGTCCCTCAGTCTCTCAGTTCATTAGTCTCTAAGTTCCTCAATCTCTCCTACAGTCTGTGAGTCTCTCAGTCTCTCTTTCGAGGGAAAGAGAGGGTATGGAGGTTACTCACGGTCAAAATGTCTGTTACAAATAATTTTGTAATACTTTAATTTTTTGTATTTCTTTAATGAACACACTGAATGAGAAGATCGATTTTTGTGTTTACACTGGCTTCTACCAGACGAGTCCATTCAGCTGAAGTGAGCGCTTTCCGCATATAATGATATTTAATCCCATTTCTTCAATTTTGTTTTTAGTCTATTAGCTGATTTAATTCAACATAGGGAAACACATCCATGCCTCTACCATCAGATGACTTCATTCACCAAAAAAAAAAAAAAAAAAAAAAAAAAATATATCAGTACTCATTATAGTTATCGATTTATTTACTTACCAGTTTATTGATTTATTTATTTATATTAGTCCGTCTAATTATCTATTTCATTTATTCTTTTATTCACTTATTTGTTTTTAATCCCTTTGCTATTACGGAGAGGGGCTGAATAGAGTAGTCTGGTGGTACGGATGAAATGGCCTTATCGTGAAAGGCCTTCAGTGGTCCACCTTCTCTAACTCGTGGGGGGCACCAAAGATATAAGATAAAATAAATAGATAATTGATAAATAAATAAATAAATCGATAATAAATAAGTAAATAAATAAAATGAAAAATAAAACAAATAAATAGATAAATAAATAAATAGATAATGAATAAATAAATTAAGATAGAATAAAATGAAATAAATGAAATAAAACAAGACAAACGAATGAATAAATAAATTGTTAAATGAAATGGAACAGAATACTATACGTGTCACTAGAGTAGTCTATTCACCTCTGTGTCTCCCTCTCACTAGGAAAGGCTGCTCACTTACATTCTAATATTTGCATCATCCAGATCCTATGTTTAATGGACCGTGCTTATTTCCTCTTTTTGTCCTCTCTTTGACTATTTTAAATTCATCATTCAACTTGTATGTTTATTCTGTCTGCGGTCAGGCAATTCTATTCAGCTCATGCAATCGCTTTGATTTATAACGTTACTAAAAGATATCTAAACAAATTAAAAAAAAAAAAAAAAAAAAAAGGACGGGTCGGCATTTAGTCTGCAGACAGCCCAAAATCTCTATCGACTTCAACTGTATTTCCTTCACCCTTTCATATAAAGAGATATGACAACTGGTGAATATCATTATCATGGTCATTGTTATTATTATTATTATTATTAGCGTTATCATCATCATTATTATTATCGTTATCGTTATTATTATTATTATCAGCATTATCTTTTTATTATTGCCATTATTATTAGTATTATCGTCATCATCATCATCATCATCATCACCCCCACCATCATCGTCATCGTCGTCGTCGTTGTCGTTGTTGTAGTTATTGTTATCATCATTATTATTTAAGATTATTGATTTATTTTTTATTTTTTCTTTATTTTATTATTTATTTATCTTTATTTATTTATCTATTTTTACATGCATACTCTGGCTCTCTCCTCTGTTCATTCTTGTCGTCCTATGAAATGAAACGTCGACAAATAAGAGAGAGAGCAACTTTCGGTAACGTGACGAATTCGTGCAAATGTGCCCACGTATGCACACGCACATGGAGGGGTGAGGGGAGTCGCGCGAACAGCCACACTCACCAACACGAGCATACAAGTTTCCCGGCCGATATCATCCGACGTTTTCATTCGCATCAAACAAGTGCAATTTTTGTTTGGGCGTAAACGTTTCGCTCTTTTTTTTCCCCCACCAATTTCGTGTTTTGCCTTGTTGCTTTGCGGTACACATGTTCCAATACCCAACTGCGGTAACACCACTCACATACAGGCATGAACACAAAGGTCCTAGCCGGGGTGTGGGGTGTGGGGGGGTGAAGGGGAGGTGTTGCAGGTGGGGGCTAGTGGGAGGGGGGGGATGGAGTTGGGGATTTCTAAACCATCCAGAACAGAATACTAACCTATATCGGGACAGATGGGGGGAAAATCCATATTTAATGCCAGTGTAACCCCAGCTTAACGCTCCGATTGGTGAGGAATTTTCCTTTTCTGAATAAAATCAAGTAGCAACAGGTATGAAAATATATAAATGGTCCAAAACAGGGTCAGCATAAGATTCTCTTTAATTCAATGATGCCTCACTGATTTTTAGTTTAGTTCCAGACGATTTTATCCAGATCATGGGGTGAAGGTGAGTCAAGCATTGTACACTTCACATATAACATACGTGAACCTGTGTGTGTGTGTGTGTGTGTGTATGTGTATGTGTATGAGTGTATGTGTGCGTGTGTGATTCAGCATGGTCTTGGATCATATGTTGGACTCATGATCGACAACGATTGCACTCCCGGATGAGAGCACGTGTGTGTGTGTTTCTGTGTGTGTACGCGTGTGTGTGTGTGAATGTTTTTGTGTGTGTGCGCGCGCGTTTGTGTATATATACGTGTGTACCCCAGCATGCGCACACGGACCTACACACTTCAGAATAATATGACCGCTTTAGATGATCCACCGCCCTCGACTTGGCACTGTCTTCAGTGACGGAGAGCCCGTGCCGCACCGCAGCCCCTGTTCCGCAGTGAGATCGGGGTGATCCAGGGTTTAGCGTGCTCGGCTCACGTGTTAACTCTTCAGCTGAATAGAATCATTTGGCGTCAATCAGAATAGATTAACCCGACGAGTTAAGGGATGTAGGTTTGAGTCCTGTAAATTGGGTTTAAACCTTTCTCGGTTAACTCCTGGCGTACCGGTTGGTACTTTCCCTGGCTGCCGTCTCGCTATTCTATTTCGATTAACTCAATCCGTATCAAGAGGCTGAATCCCGTTTTCTATGTACGCTGGTGGCGTAATCGGAAGCGTGCTGGTCCCGCATTCGCCTAGATATGGGTTCAAATCCTGCACTCCTCTCCGATTCCCAGCAGTGACTGTTACCTGCCTCAACAGTCGAAGCTCGTAGGGCAAAAGTAACGGCTTCGGCCGCAGTTACGTGCCTCCTGGCATAGGCTTTCCACCCTCTTCCTCTTCTTCTATGGCATCCTATTGGTCGAAGAGTTCCAACCAATGGGTCTTAGCCTTGTGTGGTTGTGTGTGTATGGGCGGGGGTCGCTCGCCCCTGTAGGGGCGTGAATAATTAGCCGGGATGGGCGTGGGGGCGGCACGAAACCGGAGGAGAATAATGTAGGAATTTCACCAAATGTATATGGAAATGAGTAATAAAATGTACAGTAACACGCATTTCTCGTCCCTTTTTCACTTCAATTATTAGCTAATTTGCAAGTATTTATTTTCCATTTTTTTCTTGTTGTTGAAAGGGACGAAAGGCATGGGGTCACTGGTCAACTACTCAAAGTTGTGGTGGTAAAAAAAAATTCTTTTGGTTAAGTTTAGGGAATTTTATTTAGGTGAAGCAGGGTTGAATTTCGGTCTGAAGAGGCTCGCATGTTCACCCAACACTTAGATTAATAAAATCTCCTTTCTCTAGCCATAACAAAATTCACAAGTGTATCTTTGCGTTATCCACAAGTGTATCTTTGCGTATCCACAAGTGTAACTTTGCGTTAAAACTATACTGGCGATGAATAACGCTAATCACCCGACTCGTTCATTCATCCTTCAGTAATAATAATAGTATTGATGATGGTGATGATAATGATGATGATGATAATGATGATGATAATAATATTGATAATGATAATAATATTGATAATGATAATAATAATGATAATAGTATTGATAATGATAATAATAATGATAATAATAATGATAATAATAATGAAAATACAAAACCCTGGATTTGACGCGAGTCTTAATCCGACGTTTCACACCTGTTCGGGGTTCGTTTTAGGAGGAGCAAATCTTTGTACTGTCATACCACACTTGACTGGTCCACCTGTCCCACATTGTCTTTCATTTTGGTTAATAATTTATGTAAAATCTTCCTTAATTTATATTATTCCTGAAGATGCCTAGTCACACGCGTGGGGAAGTCAACATCCACTAAAATCTCCTATACTTATGGTAGTCCGTCGGTGATCGACGATTACAGTGCTCCGGTGAAGTGTGATGCTTTGAGTGGTGACGTGGTTTTTGGCGTTGATGCCAGTAGAGATGACTGTAGAACTCAATTATTGATCCGCACAACCATCAACAATCCGGGCAAGCAAGTCAACTCTAGGTCAGGTAGATTCCCTCTGCTTCTTTCACATACATACATACATACATATACCAAGGCTTTTTCCCCCCTTACCAGGGGGGTAGCCAAAAAGGACAAGGCACAAAAACATTCCCACCTTATGCCTCTGCTTTTTTTTCTAGGAATGTGCCCTGTAGGGCTACAAGGAGAGTGCCTAGTCCCAATCCCCGTCCCTTTTTTCTCGCCTCTTACGATCCAAGTGGGAATACTTGGTGGCAGTATTCTTTTCCCCCACCAACGTTTAAAGGAAGGGCCCTCACACCGACCGTTCATAGGCCTCTGAAAATCGACACCCAATCTCAAACTAGATTTCTGTAAGATGCGTAAACACGGCAAAGGAAACATGGATTAGAAGTGAAGCGTTTATTCCTGACGTTTCGTCTATTGAGAAAGTCAATAGACGAAACGTCATGAATAAATGTTTCACTTCCAGTCCATGTTTCTTTTGCTGTGATTATGCAACTTGTTCAACATACGATTTTTACTTCTGTGAGACTTCTGCGAAGTCATGGGGGTAAATGTGTTGCATTAAACCATTCAACTCCGATGGCAAGATGTCTTGTCATTTGGTCAAATAATAAAACAAAAAATCATAAAACACCAAAATGTTTGATCAAAAACCAGAAAAATATGACGTCAGAAGCGAGGACTGACGTCATATTTTTCTGGTGTTTGATCAAACATTTTGGTGTTTTATGATTTTTTGTTTTATTTGACCAAATGACAAGACATCATGTCATCGGAGTTTAATGCGTTAAACCATGGAACACCTGCAAAGAACACTAACTGAAATGAACGACAATAAGATGCAGGTATGGGATATGACAAGTGAAAATATTGCATTGCTCATTATGTTGGGAAGACTGGAAAGAAACTCGAGATGATATTACAAGAAGATCAGAGGTCAGTGAACTGGATGAACCCAGCTCGCGATATTCAAACATTATGAGAAACAGAAGGATGAGGTGGACTGGCTAGAAGCCGAAGCTGTTTATAAAGAGAGGAGGAATGACAATAACATTTTCTCTGACGCGTAGGCAAGCGACAAAAACATTGTTGTGTCAGATGTGTAAAATTAAATCCAATATATGAAGAAAACTCGGGACTGACTAGACAGGAAATGTGCGTCCCAGTAGGAGAGAGCGTCGCAGGCTAATAAACAAATAGGCGAATAAACAAGACCAAAAACATAACCTCCTTGTCGGAGGTAATAAACGTGCCTAACGTGCAATGAACTAACTGGGGAGAAGGAAACTAGGTTTCATTTTTATTTTCCGCTTGTATTTAGTCTATCTATTGGTGGTATTATTGCATCTGGGTATTCATTTCTGTATTCATTTGTGTATTTACACGTGTGGAGGATGCGTAATAGATCCCAACAGAGATGCGGGCAGAAGTGTGACCTCGCCTAATCCACTGTATTTACTACAAATGTACCGCCTACTCGATTTTTATTATAGAAACAGAACAAATAAGTATAGATAATGTGACAAATAATAGAGCACGTTCTCTGTGCTGGCAAACCCAGCGGATGGCAGGTTGGTGAGGTCATTGACATAAACCGGGCAGCCAGCGAGATGACCTGTATATAAGAAAATATGAGTTCAATTTTCTCCCTGAAGAGGTGTTTGTATACCTGAAATATTAAATATAAAACCCAACAAATATATACACATCAAAAGAACTAAAAAAAAAAAAAATAAGGCCAGAAAAAGGATAAAGATAAAATGCAAAGAAAGAAAAGAACTGAGAGTACCGCTTCAAAGCCAAGTGTAGTGTCGGTATAGAGAAAGCGTCTTGAAATTCCCTTTTCGAAAGAGTCCAAGCCATAGACGAGTGGAAGGAAAAAAGAGCATCAAGGGGAAGAAAGTTCAAGAGTTCTACGCTACTGTGGGAATTAGCATGATTATGACTTGAGTCTATTTGCATAAGAAACAGATTTGCTCCTCTAGGCTGCCGGGGTTCTCAACCTATTTTCACGTATACCCCGTACTTATGAATTGCTGTTCTTTAACCTCCTGGAGATGACTTCAACACTAAGTTTAATCTCTTTGCATCCACTAACTGCTAGTGGCTTTCGGTTGGCGGACCCACTTATGAACCGCCGTGGACCAATAGGCTTTCGTGGACCACAGGTTGAGAACCAATACTCTAGACTCCAGTGGTTCAGTGACTCTTTGTGGGCCACAGTGGTTCACAAATAGAACCACAAATAAAAAACTAGTAATACTTTGTGGATACACAAGGGTTCTATTCACTAGTGATGGGCTTTCTACGAGGCTATAGAACAGCAATACATAAGAACGGGGTACATAAGGAAAGAGGTTGAGAACCTCTGGTAGAGTACCATATCTTATGGAGGTCGTTCTGCCTTTATCGCGGAAGGCACCAGTGACATATTAATCCCCTTCCGTTCCGGGCAGCACTTCCAGCTGTTGCCAAGTGATTTTATTCATTGATGTGATAGGCTGACGTCGTTCTTGTCGAAGTTGATGAAAGTTGAGAGTCATGCTACTACCGTGACATCAATTTGAGGGAATTGATTCATCGTCTTCGGGCCATATTTGAGTCGTTTACGTTGTGAATCTGCGACCCTAAGATGAGCGCTGCCCACGGGTCCCGAAGAGACTGTAGTAGTGGAGGCAGCCGTATATTTCGGATTTGAATTCTGACTAAAAGAAGACAATTTCAGTCAGTTGAATATCGTCCATTATCATTGCCGAAGGGTCGGTTATCTGTATATTAAAAACCGAATGCTGTTGAAAAAAAAAAAATTGTAGTGGAAATTATCTTAAAAATCTCCGACTTACGTCTAGATTTTTACCCTTTTGCTGATATTTACACCTTCAATATTTATTCTATCTGTCGCCAGATGATTTTATTGATCCGCAGAAAACCCTCTACGCAGTGAGATTGATGAGATGAGAGGTCGCCATTAGAATGATTGTGTGTGGTAGAGAGAGGGTTAGTCAGATATCGTTATCATACGGATGTCGTATAACATCACAGCGGTTTCCGATTTGTTACACTCCCCAACCCCTCCCCTCCTACTCATCCCTTCATCTTTTCCAGCTATCTTCACCCCTTCCACTTGCCTCCACATTCCCTTCCATTTGGCCCTCCTCCCCTTCCACTAGACTTCTCCGCTTCCCTCCACTTGACACCTGTCCCTTTCCATTCATCTCTGCCCCCTTCCACTCACCTCTGCCCCCTTCCACTCACCTCTGCCCCCTTCCACTTGCCTCCACATCCCCTTCCATTGAGCCCTCCTCCCCTTCCACTAGACTTCTCAGCTTCCCTCCACTTGACACCTGTCCCCTTCCACTTGCCTCCACATCCCCTTCTATTGAGCCCTCCTCCCCTTCCACTAGACTTCTCCGCTTCCCTCCACTTGACACCTGTCCCCTTCCTCTCACCTCTGCCCCTTTCCACTCCTTTCCAATCACCCTAAAATCTCCCTTCCACTCCTTTCCAATCACCCTAAAATCTCCCTTCCACTCCTTTCCAATCACCCTAAAATCTCCCTTCCACTCCTTTCCAATCACCCTAAAATCTCCCTTCCACTCCTTTCCAATCACCCTAAAATCTCCCTTCCACTCACGCTCCACCATTTTCTTCTCATCTCACCTGTCCACCTCCATTCATCCACGTCCCCGTTCCACTTGGCCCCGCTTCTATTTCCACCCCCTTCTACTTAGCCCACACCCTCATCTACTCACTCTACTCGTCAATTTCCAGTCAATTTAGCCCTCTTTCTCCCGTCACCTTGCCCTTCCACTTAACTCCTTCCACTTGTCCCCTTCCACTTAACCCCCTTCCACTTGTCCCCTTCCACTTAACCCCCTTCCACTTGTCCCCTTCCACTCCGCATTGAGCCCCTTCACTCTTTCCCGTCCCTCCAATCTCATCCGGTCCTCCTCTGAAATACCTTCCAGCTGCCACCTCCGACCTCTTCTACTCCTCCTCCTCGTTACTCCTCCCAATCGTTCTCCACGGCCTTTGAAACTATCCCCCCCACACCCCCTTTCACTAACCTTCTCCATTCCATTCCAACTCTTCTTCCCCCAGGTCGTTCCCCTCCACCTAGTTCCCCCCCCCCCACACCCCTCACCTCCTCCCCTAACCCCTTTCCAGTTGAGAGGAGAAGTTGGGGCAAAATTGGGTCTAAGGACCCCTAAGGCGTCCGAATGACAATATTCTTTAACTTTATGCAGACTGCTCCCCCCCCACCCCCCAACCCCTGCGCTTAGGTCTCTCATTTCCATCTTCGTCCAAGGAGGTTAAATAAAAAGAGACGTTTACTGGGATGAGATTTTAATGAGATGAGGTGGGTGAGATTTGTAGCTATGGGGACAACTCGAGATGGTAGTTTTCCACGAAGGAAAACAAGTTCGAAAATTGTCCTATTCTATGAGGCAAAGTTATTTCTTCATTTGCTTATTTGATTTTTTTTTTTTTTAGGCATTTTGTGTTTTGCTTGTTCTTTATTTAGCATTAGTCATTTCTTCACTTGTTTATCTGATTATTTTGAGTAGTGTTGATTGTTTAGGAGCAATTTGAGTTCTGCTTTTTCTTGCTTGTCATTCAAAATTATTTTATTCATTTTACTTGATATCTCTTATTGAATTTCATATTATATGTTTAGTAATATTTGTTCATGCACATTTATTTGACTTGTTTCTACTTTAATCGATAATTTATTTACATTTTTATTTATTATATCTTACAATCTTTTGGAAAACACACTATGGAACCCTGGATTGGGACCCGACTTGAGGGGACAAATCTGAATGGAGTCACAAAATAAAAATACAGCTGTTCCTTTAATATCTCTTTCCACTAGAACATGACCGTAACTTGATTAAAGAAATGAAATGACAAAAATCGATATATAATGAATAATAATAATAATCAGAATAAAATTTATAGTGTGTTCAAGTTCAATCCCTTTTGGGGTCACAAAATAAAAAGACAGCCGATTCCTCTAATATCTCTTTCCACTAGAACATGACCGTAACTTGATTAAAGAAATGAAATGACAAAAATCGATATATAATGAATAATAATAATAATCAGAATAAAATTTATAGTGTGTTCAAGTTCAATCCCTTCCCCACCCGGTGGGCGCCATTTTACTTTATTCTAGATGACACCAGATTATTACATTTATATATCTGTGGCCCCACTTCAGTAGCGAAGGTGAGTGGTGATTTGTCACAGTGTCGATGATGTCTACTGCCGTACCCTCTCCAAATGATAATGTGCCAGACTGGTGCATAATTGCGAGAAGTAGGGTCAAGCACCAGGGTTGGAAGGGGCCTGGCACCTCTGGATGCCAAGACAACAGAGCCACTTCGATAGGGGGATGGTTGAAGACAATAATCAATATAATGATAATGACGACAATAGAAATAAGAAAGTACGAATATAGGTGATGCATAGAGGCACCCAATGTCTCGTTCCCAAAGTCCTTCAGTCTCTCAGTCTTAGTCTCTCAGTTTCAGTCTTTCATTCTGTTTCTCTCTCATTCTTTAGTCTCTTTCTAAATCTCTTAGTCTCAGTTTCTCTCTTTTCATCTCTGTCTTTCTCCCTCAATCATTCTCTGTCTCACTCTCTCTCTTTCTCTCAGTATTTCAGTTATTCATTCTCCCTGTGTCTCAATGTCTCTCAGTCTACCAGTCTTCCTGTCTCTTAGTCGTTATATTTTAGTAACTAAATCTCGCACTCAATTTCACTCTCTCTCTCGCTCTCTCTCTCTCTCTCTCTCTCTCTCTCTCTCTCTCTCTCTCTCTCTCTCTCTCTCTCTCTCTCTCTCTCTCTCTCTCTCTCTCGGTCCCTCAGTCTCTTTCAGTCTCTATGTCTTTCCGTGTCTCATTATCTCAATGTCTCTCAATCTCTTAGTTTTTTGCTCTCTCTGTCTCTCACTCTCCCAGTCTATCAATATATCTAACTGCCTTTCATTTTCTCAGGCTTAGTCTTTAAGTCTGTTTCAATTTCTCTCATATTCTCCCTCAGTTTTCTCTCAGTGTATCGGTCTCTTAATGTTTTCCAGCCTCAGTTTCTCTCTCAGTCTATATCTTTCTCTCAGTTTCTCTCTCAGTCTATATCTTTCTCTCAGTTTCTCTCTTAGTCTATATCTTTCTCACAGTTTCTCTCTCAGTCTATATCTTTCTCTCAGTTTCTCTCTCAGTCTATATCTTTCTCTCAGTTTCTCTCTTAGTCTATATCTTTCTCACAGTTTCTCTGTCTCTCAATTTTCACCTGTCTCTCTTAGTCTCTCAGTCTTCGTCTTTTAGTCTTCTTTTGCTTTCTGTCTCTGTTTCTTCCCCAGTCTCTGTCTCTTAGTCTCTTAATTTCTCTCTCAGTTTCTCAGTATTTTATCTCAAGTTTGTTCTCTCTCTTAGTATTTCAGTGCCTTCCTCTTTTTCTCAGTATTTAAAATTCTTCCTCAATCTCTATTTGTCCCTATCTCTTATCTCTTTTTCGATCTCTCAGCATTTCTAAATCTCTTAGGCTTCTCTCGGCCTCTACTTCTCAGTCTCTCCCTCAGTTCCATAGTCTCTATCTCTTGGTCTCTCAATATCTCAGTCTCTCTAGCTCTTAGGTTCTCATTCTCAATCTGTCTCTCACTTTCTTTGTATCTCATTTTCTCCCTTAGTCTCCCTCTATGTCTGTTTATACCTCTCAGTCTTTTTCAGTCTCTCAGCCTTTCTAAATATCTTTGTTTTTTTTCTTGGATTGTTTCTCAATTTCTCCATCAGTCCCATAGTCTCTCTCTCAACCTCATAATCTCTCGCTCAGTCTCTCTCTCCCTCTCTCTGCTCAAACACCTACCACCTACACGGTCTCTCTCTCTCTCTCTCTCTCTCTCTCTCTCTCTCTCTCTCTCTCTCTCTCTCTCTCTCTCTCTCTCTCTCTGTCTCTCTCTCTCTCTCTCTCTCTCTCTCTCTCTCTCTCACACACACACACACATACATACATACATACACATACATAACACGCACACACACACACACACACACACACACACACACACACACACACACACACACACATGAAAAGTGTGGAGAACTTGATCAACAAGTCTATCTCTTTGTGTGGGGGAACAAAGAGGAGCCAGAGGCCGTGAAATGAAATTAAAGAAGACTAAACATTTGCAGGATATTAAAAAGAAATAAAGTTTTTCATATAAGATTATATCGAAAAGTGATAAAAATAGGTGGGGGGGGTCCCCCGAAAACGGTGGGTGATGGGGGAACCTTACCTTACCTTACCTTACCTTACTTTGGACTTCGGCAACCTAAGGAAACCTTACCTTACCTTACCTTGGATTTCGGTAACCTAAGGAAACCTTACCTTACCTTACCTTACCTTACCTTGGACTACGGCAACCTAAGGAAACCTTACCTTACCTTACCTTGGACTTCGGCAACCTAAGGAAACCTTACCTTACCTTACCTTGGACTTCGGCAACCTAAGGAAACCTTACCTTACCTTGCCTTGGACTTCGGCAACCTCACCTTACCTTACCTTACCTTACCTTGGACTTCGGCAACCTCACCTTACCTTACCTTACCTTACCTTGGACTTCGGCAACCTAAGGAAACCTTACCTTACCTTACCTTGGACCTCGGCAACCATGGAGCGCCACCGTTCACGGTCCCTAGTTACTTGTAACATCTGTGCTGGTTTGAGTTGTTTTCCCGTCGCCCTCATCAGCCCGTCCATATACTTCTCCCTCTGCTTTCCTCTTGCTCTCCTTCCCTCCACCATTCCCGTCATCACCACCTCTTCCAACCCTTCCCTCCGCATTATATGTCCTAAGAATCGCAACTGTCTTTTCCTTATTGTTGTCATTAATCCCCTATCTGTCTCCATTTCTCTCAATACTTCTTCATTTAATTTCTTCGCAGTCCATGGTACTCTTAATACTCGTCTCCATATCCACATTTCTGCTGCTTCTAAGTTTTCCTGCAATTTTTTGCTGATTGTCCACGCTTCTGAACCATATAATAGTGTTGACCATATAAATGTTTTAACTGTTCTTCTCCTTATATCTGTAGACATTTTCTTGTTTGTTAAAACCCCTTTCATTTTCTGAAACGTGCTTTTAGCTATCATATTCGGATTCAGGAGGTCATTTCACATACGAATCAGCAGGAATAGTTTCACGGCCAATTTTCATGCAGACCAGTGAATTATTGGTTCATGGAATAGTTTGGGCGAAGGAACAGTGTAAATCAAGCAATGTAGGGCAATTTAATGTCAGAATTGACCATTGAAAGCGTTGTGCCGTACACTAGAATTAAGTAAATAAAACTAGGTGCGCTTGCACTCACACACACAAATACTCACACACAGAAACACACACACGCACACACACACACACACACACACACACACACACACACACACACACACACACACACATATATATACAGTATATATATATATATATATATATATATATTTATATTTATATATATATATTTATATATTACAAAGGAGAAGCATGCCGACAGGAGACCTTTTGGTCCATAACTAGGTAGGATACAAAAAATTATACAAACAACAGATAAATCAATAGATAGAAATAATGATAATATAGATAATAATAAAATGAATAAATAGGTAAAATTAAATAACAAACAGGTAAATATTTAATGATAATAAATGGACAGATGAATAATAATAAATAATAATAAAATAAATGATAATAAAGAAACAGACAAATAATAACAAACAGATAAACAAATAATATAAAATAAATGGCAGGCATTACAGCATCTTGTTTAGGCACTGTCTCTGCAGGAGGTTTATTCCATTCATTAACTACACGGTTGGCGAAGTTGTTTCTACCCACTTCCAAATTAAATCTATTTCCTGACATTTTGAGACCATCATATATTGTCCGATTCCATTTCACTGTAAATCTTGTCACTTTTGGTGTTGTCCATTCTTTTTAGAATCTTGAAGACCTGTGTTTACCTCTGAGTCTACGCTTTTTTAAGGAAAATAGATTAATCGATATTCGCATGATTTATTTTTGATATTTGGAATCAGTTTTGTGGCTCGCCGTTGTACTTTTTTCAATCTGTCAATGTCTTTAATGAGATTCAGTGACCATACGGAAACCGCATATTCCAAATGTGGACGAACTAGCTTGTTAATAAGAGATGGACATTTTGAAAGTCAAAAGATCGCGTAATCAGTCCTAGATTCTTATTTGCTTAGATGATTTGAGATTGTTACTTATAATTACGCCGATATCCATTTCACTATCCACTTTTGTTACAGTAATGGTCTGAAAAGTGGCTAATGAAATTCAACACAAGTAAATGGAAGGTAATGCACATAGGTAAAAATAACAGTAAGTACGATTACAAGTTATTTGGAAATTCGTTAACAAAAGTGAATAGTGAAAAAGATCTCGGCGTAATTATCAGTAACGATCTCAAATCATCCAAGCAGTGTATTTCAGCCTCTGAGAAAGCAAATAAGATTCTAGGACTGATTGCGCGATCTTTTGACTTCAAAAGTCCATCACTCATTAACAAGCTATATAAATAGTTAGTTCGTCCACATTTGGAATATGCTTTACAACGGCGAACAACAAAACTGATTCCAAATATAAAAAATAAATCATACGAAAATCGACTAAAACATATGAATCTGTTTTCCCTAAAAAAGCGTAGACTCAGAGGTGATTTGATACAGGTCTTTAAAATTCTAAAGGGAATTGACATCAAAAGTGACAAAATTTTCACATTGAATGAGAATCAGACAAGAAACAATGGTCTCAAACTGTCCGGAAATAGATTCAATTTGGAAGTGGGTAGAAACAACTTCGCCAACCGTGTAGTTAATGAATGGAATAAACTCCCTGCAGAGGCAGTGCAATGTAGTTCAGTTCGAAGCCTTAAAAATCATTTAGATAAACACCTAAGCAAGATGCTGTAATGATTATAATTTATTTTATATTATTTGTTTTTGTTTTGTCATCATTTGTCTATTTGATTCTCATTTATTATTAGTTATATATGAATTTACTATTATTTACTATTTACCTGCTTGTTTATTATTTAACTATACCTATGCATTTGTTTATGTATTTTATTTGTTATATACATTATTATAGTTTTTATTTATTCATTTATTATTATTATGATTTTTTTTATCCGAACTATATGGACCAAAAGGTCTTCTGTCGGCATGCTCCGCCTTTGTAATCCTTTGTAATCTATGCACGTACGGCTGTCCACAAATAATCAATCTTTTAGTAAACCACTCATAGTCTACGGATGAAGAAATGCTTCTCTCATGCTCTGCCATTTGCTCATATGAGCCAGCGTCCTGTATCATTCCTGCAATTTCTCTAGATCGTCTCTCTAGCTTTTGTCTAGTCTCTGCCTTCCACACTACCCACCTCGCTGCGTTTAGTAATTAACGCACTCACTCCCTCTCCCTCCAACCTCTCTGGCTACATTCTCTGCTCAAAATCATTCCGCTTCTTCTTGACTTCACATTCACTTTCACTCAGCTTGCGCCCCCCTTGCTGTCTATTAGCGTTATTCCCTGCAATGATCTCTCCATTTCTCGTTGCGCATACTTATGACTCTAGAGATATTGATAAAAATCCATTTCATATAGGAAAGTAGGCAGCCTCTCATAAGCATGTACAGTATACACATGTACACATACGTGAACACACGCAGATACATACACCTACACACCCAAACACACACACACACACACACACACACACACACACACACACACACACACACACACACACACACACACACACACACACACACACACACACACACAAACACACACATACACACACACACACACACTCATACGCACACACACACATACGCACGCACGTACACACACAAACACACACACACACACACACACACACACACACACACACACACACACACACACACACACACACACACACACATAATAACATAGGAACAAATTGAGAAAGACTAAATGTCTAAAGACTGTGAAGACATATAATTTTCCATACAGACATTAAAACGCTTGGAATGGCTTAGAAGTTAATATAGCCCAAGCTAGAATAATACATTAATTCCAGTCTAAGTATGATATAATCGAAAAATGAAAATACAACTCAAGTTGAAACCATACATGAAGTTGAAGTTAGGTAAATTTGGTTAATGCACAAGCGCACACAAACACACACACACACACACACACACACACACACACACACACACACACACACACACACACATATTTACATACATGCATGTATGTGTATGTATATGAATATATGCACACACACACACGTATTTACATTTATCAACGCCACATGGCCTAAATGAAACAAAACAGTGTTTTGTCGGCACACAATCGAATACAAAAGCTGTGGCACAGAAATTATTTAAAAGCGTGATGGGTAAACACGACATTATAGCACTTCATGCAGCAAATGTATTGATGTAATATATTCGGACGTTGTTGATTTGGACGGCCGTGGCCGGACAGCGGCGGGGGCCGGGAGTAGCCAGGCCCCCCCACCCCCTGCACGTTCGTAATAGACCCTCGCGAGCAGTGTTTGCTTCATTGGGGGAAAATGGGACACTCAGGCATGTCAGCATACATACACGCACTCACTCACACACACACACACACACACACACACACACACACACACACACACACACACATTAAATAACTCGTGGGCGGGGAGTTTGGGGTGTGTGTGCGTGTTAGGTCACAGCATTACCCATAGATCGGTCATATATGAGCTCTGAGCTCTCTTTCGGGAGGGTAATAGCTGTCGATCACGATTCTAACACGTGATCCAAGACCATGGTGAATCACACACGCACGGACACACACACACACACACACACACACACACACACACACACAAACACACAAACAGACACACACACACACAAACACAAAAACACACAAAGAGACACGTACGCACAGCTTGTTTTTTTATTTACCAAGTCTTCTTTTTAATTAATATTTCTATTATTTCCGTTTCTTATTTCTAGTGAGTTTTTCCTTTCGTTCACATCCACGGGATCTCTTAGGAGAGCGCACATCTAAACCAAAGGATCATTGGTTAAACTCTATGTAATGTATCAAACATCGTTTGTTCAAAATATTGTATTCATGGCTTCCAACCATTCCGAGTTTTCAGCCACTTATTTCAAGAAAAGTTTTATTCGGAACACTGTGAGTAAAATGATCACGTGATCTTTAAGTGATCAAATGCTGTGTATTCTATTGCGTCTAACAAATGTAAATACTTCTAAATTCTTTGTGATATGATAATTAATATGATTAAACAAACCATAGTATGTGGCCATAAATATTATTTATATTTGTGAAATTAATGTTGCCACAAACCATGATAGCTTTTGTAAGAAGAAGCATGTAAATGTAAAATGATTGTATAATTTTACCAAATGTTGAAATATTGGTTATTTTCATTTAATTTTAGTGCGGGTGGAAATTGATTATTCCCAAACTCCTCCTAGGTCTTTGCAGATAAACCCCTATAACCATATATATTCTGAAGATAGATAAACGAGATACATTTCTTCACCTTTTAGCTGTAGACATTTATTGTCAATACACACACACACACACACACACATGGACATACACACACACGCAAAAGAATGTGTGCATATGATATTTGTGTTTGTGTATGCATGTCTTTTCAAACTAGGGTTTCCCAACCCTCGGGGTGGGGGGGAGGAGCACACCTGGGGGAAGAGTGTATAAAGCTATATTTCATTTCCCCCCCAAAATTATTTTGGTTAGGGTTAAGGGTTAAATTTAGGTGGGGTATGGTTAGGTTAGGGATTATTCACCAACTTGCAGCAACGCGCGAGTAATTTGGGTAGTATATATATATATATATATATATATATATATATATATATATATATATATATATGTGTGTGTGTGTCTCTCACTCTTTTTCTCTCTCGCTTGCGCTCTCTCTCTTTCTCTCTCCCCTTCTCTATCTCTCTCTTTCTCTCTCACCCTCTCTATCTCCCTATCTTTCTCTCTCTCTATCTCTCTCTCTCTCCCCTCTCTCTTTCTCTCCCCCTCTCTATTCTCTCCCCCTCTCTATCTTTCTCTCTCTCCCCCTCTCTATCTCCCCCCTCTCTCTCTCTCCTTTCCGTATGAGATATTGGTAGTATAATTTTTATTCGATGCTTTAGATCCTATAATGACTCCTCTACAGACGAGATTCACGTATCATTCTTATGCGATCGAAGGCTCATCTCCACTCAAAGAGCTGATCGCCTTTGGCTCTCACTGTCCCTATTTTCTGTTCCCTTTAATTCAATCTCTCCTTTACCTTTTCTGTGATTCTACTTCGTCGTGATATTGTTTAACTTTAGAACATAAGAATGAAGGAGACTGCAAGAGACCATAAGGCCTACACTAGGCAGCTCCGTATCCATCACCACCTGTCATCCCCATCCATAAAGTTGTCTAATCGTTTCTTAAAACAACTGATAGTTTCAGCGCTTATTACATGGTTACTAAGTCTATTCCATTCGTCGACCACCTTATTAGTAAACCAATTCTTGCCTATTTCCTTTTTAAGTCTAAATTTGTCTGCCTCTGTCTCCGTTACCCTCTCTATCTCTCTCTCTATCTATCTCTCATTCCTGTCTCCATCTCTGTCTCCATCTCATTCTACATCTCAAACTCTATTTCTGTCTCTCTCTGTCCCTCTCCTGTCTCTCTGTCTCTATATCTTTCTCTCTCAATCTCTATCTCTATTTCTTTATCTATCTCTATCTCGATTTGTATATCTCTATCCCTGTCACTCTGTCTCTCTATCCTTCATGTAGTCTATTTTCCCACCAATCTCTCTGTCTCTCTATCTCTTTATCTATCTCTCCATCTCTTTATCTCCCTATGTCTCTTATCTCTCTATCCTCCTATCTCTATATCTCTCTATTTCTCTGTCTCTATCTCTTTATCATCCTATCTCTATATCTCTGTATATCTCAATCTCTCTCTATCTCTTTATCTATCTTCCCATCTCTCTATCTATCTCTCTATCACTCTATCCCACTATCTCTATCTATCTCTCTATCACTCTATCCCACTATCTCTATCTCTTTCCCTATCTATAATTTCATCTCTATATCATTCAGCCTAGGTCAACAAATTTTAGCCGAGTGGCTGAACAAAAGACCATTGCCGTCGCCGGGCCGATGTGCCAAAGCTGCTTACGTGGAGTCAGCTGTTGTTGCAGATTGTTGCAGAAACGAAATTACAGGCGGTGGGTGACTCATACTCCTTAACTACGGCGACGCACTTGGCAGATTTTTTTTTTAATTCAACCAAATTCAGACAATTTCATTCAGGGCAAGGGACGGGGTTGGGGTTACGATCCATCACCGTCCCGTTTCATTCAGGGTCCGCCTCTCTCACGGCTTAGCGAGTGTCTGGTATTCGGATGAAACCTGAGGTGGCGTCGCCGTATTGAAGGTGGTTGTTGGAGGCTTAGTCGGTGAGTGGCATAGCAAGGATTTCCATTAGTTTCTTCTCTTAACACGTACTATGCCAGGTGGCAGATAGAATACTGATTTATTCATACCTACATACATACAAACATACATATATACATACATACATGCATGCATGCATACATACATACATACATTCATGCATACATACATTCATACATAAATACATATATACATACATACATACACACACACACATACATACACACATACATACACACATACATACACACATACATACATACACACATACATACATACATTCATCAAACAAGTATTAATAAAAGTAACGGCAGTTTGTTTCATAACTGGAAGTTTTCCTCATAAGACTTTTTTTCTTTACTGAAGCTCACTCTTCTGCGGGAAGTTGATGCAGGAGTTGGGCAAATCCCCTGATGGTAAACAACAAATTCAAGAACAGAGTATAGAGGCGATTGCAATGTGCTCCACGGTAGAGTGTGCACCATAGTTGACGGATCCGTCATCAAAATAAACACTTTATTGTCATTTCTACCGATTTAACCAACTTTCGTTTAAATTCCGACTCTTTTTTTTTATAGTACATAACTTGAAATTAGTCCTTGATAACGAGGAACGTCGTTGATATACTCCTGTCTTGATTTAGTTGTTTATCATCGTGGACTCTTGCCCACTGGTCCAACTCTTTTTTATTCAGTACATAATGTGGGGGGAGTGAACATGAGGGGACGTCTTAGGATGAGGTGGATGAATGGGGTGAAGAGGGATTTGGGGAAGAGGGAAATGTCTGTTGAGGAAGGACGGGAGAGGACAGAAGAAAGGGGTGAATGGAGAATGGTTGTATATGGATGATGATGTGATTGCATGAGGTGGAATGGGCGGGGGGGTGGGGGGTGAGGTAGTATGTGTGAGCAAAAGTTGACGCAGCCCTAAGGGATTTCTCCCCGTCCTCTCCTTTTGTGCAGGGGGGGGGGGGACGGAGAGGGGGGGGTCGCCGATTTAATGAAGCGGCCTTGCTGTGGATGTGCTGTGTCTTGCGACACTGCTTCTGACCCAGGGCAGTGGACAAGTTGCAGGAATGACCCGTCATCCAGGAGGTGCTCAGATAAGAGGGAGGATGGGAGGGGTGTGGATGAAATGGGTGGGAATGATTTTATGCCTTTCCCTTTTTGGCTACCTCCCTTGTAA
>NC_134814.1:15708419-15720919 GCF_046742065.1 Oratosquilla oratoria
GAATGGGATCAATGACTGGTCGCTTCGACTGTTGTCATGGAGAATGACTTGCGGTTGATGATTGGTGGAAAGGGATGAACCACAATGACGTCATGAAAAAGCACTACAGTGATGCAGAAGGGAATCTTTTGCCTCTAGGAGGGCGACTGGTGCCTCCTTCCTCTAACGGCGTCTCTAGGAAGTAAGCTAGTGCCTTCTTCTCCCACTGGTGGCACCTCTAGAAAGGCGTCTGGTGCCTCTCATATCCATCAGTAATTTTGGTCCTTTACTGAAAGAACTGGAGGAGAATGGCGGGTGCGGCTATGCGCTGTCACGGCGTTTGTCTCTATTGGTCGGCTGAATGAAAGAAAATCCTTCGTAAACCTTAGGCACACCATTTTGTCCGGTCACGTTTTTGATATCAAAGGAGATCTACCAGTAAATGGAAATGGTCTGTTATCAGTACTGTAGTTCCTTAGACTTGGCACAGTGCCACTCTTAAGTCCATCTTGTATGTATTGGCACCCCTTCACCCCAACTCCAACCTCAACACGAAGGCCTTCTGACGGATTGCGTGACCTGACTGTAAAAGGTCCATTGACTCACCAAGTTGAGTATAAATCTAATGTGAATTATATACTTATTCATGACATACAGTCAGGATCCTAAGGAAAAGTAATCACACGTCCACCTCGGATGTGTGTGTTTCCAGCTGGGGATATACTGTCGTATATACTGCAGACCCCGGGTATATCCGGTGCGCTACAGAAATGAAGACAATATATGGCAATTTTTGGCACTTGTTTTCGGCAAAATCTTTGGTCCTTCATGTCTCGCAAAGTGGACAAGAGTGTCAACACGCAAAATTTCGGCGACTTCGTAAAGGCAAAGACACACAACGGGGGCATTGTCCGAGGTCCACTGGTAGTCATTGAATTGACGAGGTCGTTAACGGTAACGATGTCAGGGCAATGATACTAACTGTAAAAAGTAAACTACGCCTTTCAACAGTAAGGCGGGGGGTGGGGGGGAGGAAATGTCTCGTTTTCTCTTGTGAGAGAGATGAGGAAGAGTCAGTAAAAGAGAAAATAAAGGTAGTTTCTAGTGCGACCTTATACCTGACTTTCTAGAACATAGGCAGGTGACAAATGACTAGATCAATGATTACTACGTCTAAAAGGGGGTTCACACGGTCGGTTCGTCGAACGCGGTTCGACAGACACGTGTTTAAAGTGACGTGTGAACGGGGTATTTGGTTGTCGAACACGTTGGTCAAACCCCAAATACCCCGTTCACACGTTCACACCACGTGTCTGTCGAACCGCGTTCGTCGAACCGTTAGACCCTCCAATGGCCAGAGGGAGGCGGGGTGGTGGGTGGGGTGGGGGGTTCTCCTGTGATCCAGAGCTTGTGTCCGGAGGAACATAATTACCGTCACCATTTAAAGCCTCGTAGACCCAAAACAAGGGTAGTAAACGCTGCAGTGAATCGACTCCTAAACTCCATCCCCTCTGGGCTCACTCCTCTCTTGCTGTTTCATGGGGACTCGAAAACAAAAGAGCCTCAGCTTCAATATGTGAACAAAAAACAATAGTATCTACGCAGTTGTGTTTTACTGGACCGTGGAAAGTCTATGGAAGAAAGACAAAGATGAAGACGGACAGAGACACACGCGCGCATACACACACACACACACACACACACACACACACACACACACACACACACACACACACACACACACACACAAATATAGATAGAGAGAGAGCGTGAGAGTAAGAGGGAGAGTTAGTGTGTGTGTGGAATGAGTATATGCTGTTTTAGAATTTATGCCAAAGTTCAAACCTTACGATACGCAAGAGGCATCGTGCGATATACTAGAAAAGGTTCTCTCTAATTAATGAAACCTTTGGTTCTGTTCTCTGCTAATTTACGGCAACCTTTACTAGGTGTCAAGGATTATATTAATGATAAATGTAATAGTTTGAATAATGACTGTATTGAATGACCCAAAAGAAAAATGGATTTTAGATAAAGAATTGCTTCCACAGGGAGCTTCATGGGGAGTCTTGAAGTAAGACTTCACTCAATGGTGCAAGGGAGCAAGTCACTGAGACTGAAGACATCTTAGTCATTCAGAGCCAATACACTTTGGACCGTCCATGAATACTCCAGAAATTGACCCTTTTTCACTTATTGCTGATGGTGCAAGTCTTTAACCGTTTACATTTATTTGTTTAATTTGGATTTTGTTTACCGAGTCCAGAGGGGTTGTGTTTCAACTAGGATTGTATTAGATTAAACTAAAATGCAGAATATGCATAGGTATATTAATACTACTCTGATCCAGCCTGAGAACTTTGTGTGTGTGTGTGTGTATTTGTGTGTTTATGTGAGTGTGAGTGCCTCTGAAGAAGCATAGAGCGAAACCGGTCAGGAATAAACTCAGTAACTCGGAACTAGACCCGTGACTTCTTTTTCCACCTTCATCAACTTGTCACAATGTACCAACAACACGTGTATGTATATATATATATATATATATATGTGTGTGTGTGTGTGTGTGTGTGTGTATGTGTGTATGTAAATATGTGGGATGTGGGGAAACGCCCCACATTCCACCTTTCTGTCAGTATCAAGGGATGGATGGATGGATCTGCCAAGAGTGTCTGGGTTGGTGACATCCTCCATGAGAAGTGCTCTACATATGGAAAATGCACATGTAAAGACGAGATTCCTAACTGATACACGAAGCCCTAATTGAAGTAGGAAAAAGGCCTAAGTGACAAGGAACTCTTATTAAGGTGATAAGCCTGTTTCTTCTTGTCTGACTACCGTCATTCTTGGTGGACCTCTAGTGGCCAGGGTGATTCCCCAGATGTGTGTCCTCTACCGTACACGGAGAAACATTGAATACCAGACCAAACTGACCGCCGTTTCGTGGGTGCGAGCAGAATCCAAACAACATTTACGGCCTTTGTGACAGTGACCATGATGGTACGCAGAACACAGAGATCCTATATCAATGTTTGAGGACTTTGAACGTCATCGTCATAGTAGCAGACTTCATAGAATTTTGCTTTGGTTTCAGCAAAACGATTTTGTTGGGGGTATAGAGATTACCGTGGTTCGAGCTATCTTGAACCTTCTAATTGATGGCCCTTAAGGCAAATGGACTCAGATATGGTAATTACTGTGGTGTGCGTCTTTCAGTTATGATCTAATTTATCCATTTGTATAAAGCATATGACATGATACCTGTCCACATATGTGCCTTAACTCCTTCCAGCCATGTAGTTCAATTTAACATTGGCGAATGCAAGGGGGGTTTTAATCAGAAATAATTTATTGTCCTCTTTCGTCCACCAGCCAACATTCGTCTTCTGACATCACAAACATCAATGACAGCGATGACATCAATACGTGAAGCAACAATGGGCAATTGATAATCAGGTGGATGAAGATGAGGCAGTAGATGCGTGAGCGCAACGAGTAGATTACAAAAAAGACAAAGATAAATGGGAACCTTGGTAAATCGCCTCCTACAGTTTCTTTACAATTCGTTCATTCTCTTATCTCTTCGTTCCTTTTCCACTCGGCCCTCCTCTATTCCATTTCTGGAATTTTCTCCACTTGTTAACACTTAACGTAATGTTTCTATAGTATGTCCAAAACCTGAGTGTCAAGTATCTTTTTTTAACGTTTTCTTTTTCTTTTAGTTTTTTTTTTTTTCATCCTTTCTCTTATTTCTCGTTCCAGGTCAATAAATCACTTTTTATTTTTCACCGAGTTTTTATCTTTTTTACTTATATATATTTTTTATATTTTCGCTTGTTTCTCGCCCCTTTCAATCCACACACTTTTCGCTGACATCTTCTTGGTACCCTTCTTATATAATATGTACAGAGGCAAAACATCAGTTATGACTCAAACAGAATGACAGTTATCACAGTAGTTTATTATTCATTTCTTGTTCTCTCTTTTTTTTCCCTCTTTTCTGAATCTGCAACGTTCTGAAAAGGTTTCCACAAGACTTCACTCTGCTTGGAACTTCACCCGCTTGGAGCTTGGTGGGTCTCAGTCAGTCGCTGGTGCACACACACACCAGCGCTGTCTTCGAGTTCGGGGGCGAGATCGATGACGCCGTTTCTGTTCTACCCCTCTCCTGGTCCAGCTTTGATGACTACTCTTTCTCCCCACGTTGTTCTTCTTGTTCTTGTTCTTGTTCGGGGCTCCTCCCGGAGACTCTCTACGCCTCTTGGAGGGATTGAGAGAGGCTGGGGGAGAGAGGCATGTTTGGTGTGTCTATTTCCAGGTTTGACGGAAGTGTCCTTCCAATTTCGAAGAATCTCTGCGGATGATCTGTGTAGTCTCTGAGTCGGAGAAAGGTCTTCCAAGTGTGTGAGACACTTCAGTGTGTGTGTGTGTGTGTGTGTGTGTGTGTGTGTGTGTGTGTGTGTGTGTGTGTGTGTGCCTCACGCCCACCCCTACCCATGGGTTTCACCAGCATGGGTGAAGGCTGCTATAGGTCTATCGAGGCGCAACGATAAGGCGACTTCTTAGTTCATCACACCAATTGGTATGCTATGCCTACAATGACGTCATGGCATCCGGAGACCTGAGGGTAACTGGAAAGTCTTGAGGAAATTTCCTGCAGGAACTCGTTTATAGTCAAGGGCACCGTTTCGAGCCTTTAAATCTTTAAAGTACTTTAAAGTACTTTTAAGTACTTTAAATCTCTCAGGATGGGGAAGGGGCTCTTCAAGGGCAGTCCCCGAACATCCCTGGGTCAGGTAAGACCCTGGGCACCCCCACCAGGAACCTTAATCTCTGATACATTACGAGGATTCAGAAAGCGAGTTCGCTGAGACCTTCTTCAGGAGTGCTCCACGTGCTGCTGCTGCGGAGGCTCGGTCAGCACGTCGCACGCGACAATGGTCGTCATCATTTCGCTCTTGGTTACGACAGAGTCGCTGGGGATATGGTCTTTTGTTTGGTAAGCCATCGGCCGGTTCCCGTCCTCAGGAATGTAGACCACACTCTCGTAGGTTGGCGGTGGTAAGAGCGCCTGGTGGTGCCGGGTTGGTTCTGAAGGCACTACGCACCGCTCCTCCGGGTTAGAGTCCAAGAACGACGTCTCCTGCGTCGTGTTGGTGATGGTGGTGACGTCGGCGGTGTGGTGCAGCCGTGACAGGCACGGGGTGACGGCGGCTGTGGGAGGAGGCGTAGCAGAAGCGGAGGGCGGGATGGAAGCGACCGGGGAAGAGGAGGAAGAGGAGGAGGCGGCAGCGAGCTGTAGGAGTGTCTTGGCGTCCATGATGAGTTCTGGCGCCAGGCTCTGGTAGTCTGGAGGCGATTCGTAGGGCGGGGGAGAGTCCAGGATCTTCTTCTTGACGACAATGCCATGGGACTCCGTCATGTATGTCACCGGAACAGCCTGAAGGAGGAAAGCGTGGTCAGTATGGTTGTGAATAAAAAACAATATGATTAATGTTTTTCTTTCGTAAGTAAATCTGTTGTGAATATTGATCTATGGTATACGACTACACTCACACCTACATAATGTGTGTAGGCCTGTAACATTATTTTGACGGCTTTGTGTGAGAGAACACACACACACACACACACACACACACACGACTCGATAGCGTGGTTGGTAGAGTTTCCGGCTGCCATTACGGAGGTCCAGAGCTGAAATAATATCAGTATCGCTGCGCTGCGGGTCGTTACTCCAACTCTCGTGGGCTGAGAGTTGGGGTGCGTGTGCGTGTAAGGTCGCATCGTTACCCATAGATCGGTCATATATGATCTCTGAACTCTCTTCCGGGATGAAATAGCTGTCGATCACAAGTCCAACACGTGATCCAAGACCATGGTGGTGATTGGTGAATCACACACACACACACACACACACACACACACACACACACACACACATACACACACACACACACACACACACGCTCACACACGCTCACACACGCTCACTCGGCCCACTTGTCTGTTACAAAGTCAACTAAAGCACCACCCTTTTAATACGGCAAGTTGCACACGAAGATTTTAGTGTGACCACTTGCAGGATTTTAAAATTTATAGACTCCAGATGCAGAGAACCCCAGGAATTTTTTATATTTAATTTATTGGATAAGGCCAGGCATTTTCATTCAGGTCTATGGGAGGTAATTGACAAAGGAGTTAGCTTTTCAAAAAAAAAAAATACATTACACTGATCACACATAACTTACTCGTACACCAAAATTCTGACGTCACAGCAAGTGACGTCACACATCTGAACTCTGACGTCATGACAGCGTCAGAGCCATGTCAGTATAAACATCGACATAGCTACGATGCGTAAGTCATTGATCTTTTATGAACCTTTTGAACCGATGACGCTGTTCATAGGTTTTGATGTGAACTCGGAGCTCCGTGACTGCTTGCATGTACGAGTATGCAGCCAGGTGAGGAGGAAGAGGAGGAGAAGGAGGACAGGAGGAGGAAGACCGGCTTTCTGCCTACCCATTCTGGTCAGGGTTTAAACAGTCTGGTGAAATTAGTGTGAAACTCAACCCCCCCTCTCTCCCTCTCCCTCTCCCTCTCTCTCCTCTCTCTCTCTCTCTCTCTCTCTCTCTCTCTCTCTCTCTCACTCTCTCACACACACACACACACACACACACACACACACATACACTTACACGTATGCACACACATGCACGGGCACGATTACGTACAAGCCCACGCACATGCAGGCATACATACAGATAAGCAAACACGTTTGTGCACAAGCACACATGTACACGAGCTTAAGCACGCACGCATACACATGTAAGATCAAACACACGCACACAGAAACACATACACGCAAAGAATTGTACGTACAAAGGTACACACATACATACACACATAAACGCACATGTAAACACACGCACACATAAATACACACACCAACACACACACACACACACACACACACACACACACACACACACACACACACACACACACACACACACACACACACACAGTATGTACGCACACATTTTCTTTCACATATTTTTCCTCTGAGGAAGGCTGTCGAAACGCTAGCGATAAGGCACTGCGCCATACCGGATTTTCTCTAAACCACTCTCTCCAATCAACATATGTTCATATACATGTGTGTATGTCTGTTTTTACATGTGTATGTGAATATATATATAATATGTAAATACATACATATATATATATGATATATATATATATATATATATGATATATATATATACAGTATATATATAATATATATATATATATATATATATATTATATATATATATATGTGTGTGTGTGTGTGTGTGTACATATATATATATATATGTACATATGTATAAATATATATACGTATTATGGAACAAATAATTATTGCCATTGATATCTTCAAAATTCTCGAATCTATCTATCTATCTGTCCGTCTATCTATCTGTCTCTACCTCAGGGTAATTGTACGACTTGAGTGTTAGCAAAGATGAACACGATCAGATCCTCGAGCACGGAGGAGGTTTCAACCGATACTCTCGCTGCATCACAAGGTAACTCATCCGTCCGAACGCAATCCATCAAATCATCCGGGCGGGTCAATCGCCATCCATCGCAGTTCGCGACCTTTCATCCATCATCGTTCCTTAACTTCTCTTGTCATCCGATCCGGATGCATCCATTCATCATTCGACCATTTCGGTAATCGTTAGTGTACATCGATGTAATGGATGTTTCTGGAGCTTGTAGCTATGCGCCTTCGATAAATAATACACACACGCACACACACACACACACACACACACACACACACACACACACACACACACACACACTCGTTTCGCAGGGGTAGAGTCCCCTGCCGCCATTACGGCGGTCCGGGTTCGAATCCCGCCCAAGGTTGAAATAATTTTAGTATCACTGCGCTGCGAGTTGTTACTCCATCTCCCATGGGCGGGGGGTTGGGTTGGGTGTGTGTGTGTGCGTGTAAGGTCACAGAATTACCCATAGATGGGTCATATATGAGCTTTGAGCTCTCTTCCGGGAGGGAAATAGCTGTCGATCACGAGTCCAACACGTGATCCAAGACCATGGTGAATCACAGACACATATTTTCCCTACCCTTCTATGTCCAGCCCTTTTCTATACTGAGTGGTATCAGGCTATTTGATTCACTTCCATGGAAACTCTCTCAGGAGTGGAATGGAATTCTCTTTAAGTCGTATTTGATCCTCACCATCTCTTCCTGTACCGTCTTCATTCCCAGCTGCATCTCCTTCAACCTTCTCCCTCTACCATCTACAACAGTATATTTGTCCCTTATTTAATTTCTCCAGTATTTCTTTCATCCTTTGTGGAATTTCTTTCACCTGTTCTATCTCTTTTCTCCTCCTCATCCTCTGTTTCCCTCTTTACCTCCTTCACCAACGTTCCTCTAACACAGTGGTTCCCAAACTGGGGGAAATTTCCCCCTGGGGGGAAATAATTACACTACCTACTAACTAAAATAATCTCAGATGAATTTTCTCATGTCTGAGAGAGAGAGAGAGAGAGAGAGAGAGAGAGAGAGAGAGAGAGAGAGAGAGAGAGCGAGCGAGAGAGAATGCCTGTTTATCAGTATATATGTACATTTGAAAAATGAATTGGTAGATAGTCACAGTATGTTTTAACTACTCATTCCCTCAAACGCATGAAGGATGGTTGAACTGGGTGCAGGGGGGAAATGACAGAAAAAAGTTTGGGAACAACTGTTCTAACATCTCCAACAATATTACTGACTCTTGTAGGTTGGTTTGTATCGTGCTTCGCAATTCGTGGACCCGTGTTCGAGGCTGACTACTGGTGACTTCTACTTGCCCTGGAAGTCCAACCACACAGCTGAGCGCCTCGTGGTGTGAGCACCTTGTCGATTTACCCATCTAAGTCCTACACCAACATCTCTTCTCCAACTCCTCCTCCTCTTTCGCCAACTTCAGTTCTTTCTCCATCAATTCAGTCCGTTCCATCTACTCTTCCCGTCTTCTCCATCTTCACTTTTCTTTTTCCTCACCCTCCCACTCCTCCTCTTCCTCCACCTCCTCCTCCTCCTCCTCCTCCTTCTCAGTTTTCTATTCTAACTCCAACACTAACTCCCTCACTAACCCTTCTGTCTCTTACACCCCCTCATCCATCTTCTCATCCACCATCTCATCCACCTCTCCCCCGCAAATTCCGCTGTCTTTTCCATCACTTCCTACTACTCCAACTTTTGTTGTAAATTCTCAAACAATATTTCCCCTCCACTCCCTCCTTGTTCACCTCCTCCTCCACCTCCTCCTCCCCTCCTACTCCTCCCCTCTTCCTCCTCCTCCTCCCCTCCTCTTCCTCCCCTCCTACTCTTCTCCTTCCCTCCTCCTCTTCTCCTTCCCTCCTGCTCTTCTCCTTCCCTCCTGCTCTTCTCCTCCTCCCCTCCTCCTTACCTCCTCCTCCTGTCTTCTCGTCTCTCTCTTTCCTACAACCTTCATCCCAATCACTTTTTCCCTAATTACATTTTTCCTAACGATCGTCAAACTGTGTGCCGGGTTACTACAAGTGGGCAGCGGTATGTGGGGAGTGAGGGTGGGGGATGGTACAATCTAGGCTTGGAAGAGCCGGTGGAGGGGGGGAGGGCTGAAGCTTAGGTTGGGGATTAAAAAACACACACACGCACACACACACACACACACACACACACACACACACACACACACACACACACACACACACACACACACACACACACACACACACCCTCTGTGACTCCCAACTCCACTAAGACTCCCTTAACTCCTATTGGCTCACCGAGGAGTTCCCGTTGGCTTGGCTGGGCGTATGTGCGTCTTGGTAGGAGTCCCTGCAGGGTCCGCAGCAAGGGGGTCTTCGCATCAGGAGGAAGATGAGGAGGGAGACGGTGGTCAGAACGAAGAGAAGGAAGAGTGATGTGATCAGCATGTTGTACACCTGCAAGGCGGAGATTGGGGGTTAGATCACAAGGAATGTCAAATTCGAAATTTTTTCATTATTTCCGAAAACAGGAGGGAGAAGAGGAGGAGGAGGTGGAGAGAGTGGTGTCAGAGGAGGAGGAAGGGAAGGAGGAGGAGAAAATGACGAGTTAGAAGAAAGTGGATGGAATGGAAGAGAAGGAGGAGGAGGAGGAGGGAGAAGTGGAGTGCGAGATGTAGAGGAGGAAGTGGAGAAAGAAAAGTAGGATGAATAGTCTTCAATATTTGGAAAAAAGTCTATCGAAATTTTGAAAGTATTTCTGGTAATTCCTAGAGTTTCTAAATGTAGGAAGACTGAATACTAGATGAACCATATACAATATTTTACATTATCAATAACATATGTGTATATATATATATATATATATATATATATATATATATACATAATAAAAATTAGGTGCTACAATAGCTGTAGTGATAACAAAGCTATATTTTAATAATAACAGGCTGAAAGAAAGGGAGAAATAATTGTAGTAATGATGCTAGTGGTTTAGTACAATTGTTACAGTCATAATAATATAAACAATGGTGTAGGTACACAATAATGAGGAAATATGGTTTTAGCTGATATATATAATTGTTTCCAAAACGGCAAAATTACACGACTTTATAGCGATACAAATAATATATTGAACTGAAACACACACACACACACACACAGGAAAATCTTACAAACACACGAAACACACGCACTCAAATACACGAGCACACAAAACACACATACACTCACCTTATACTTCAAGACATTTTTTGAAAAAGGACACGTTAAAGACGGGATAAATCTTCCGTAGAGTTTCTTTCATAAAAAACCCGGAAGATCGCTCTGAAACGAGCATATTATAGGAAGACGCCCTTTATCGACCATATCACAGGAAGAAGAGATCCTTCAGAAGTTCACGAAGAAAGGAAGGAAGGAAGGGAGGAAGGAGCAAAGGAGAGACTGAGAGAGGGGGGAAAGGAAAGTAGAACTGGAAAACTGGAAGGAGAAGAGAAAGGGAGGAAGAGGTGGAGGGACTGGAAACAGAGAAGTGGAGGAGGAAGAAGTGAAAGAAGAGGAGGGAATGAAAGGTGAAAATATAAAGTGGAGGAAGTAGAGGAGGAGGAGGAAAAGTGGAGGAATAAAAGTAAGATGATAATGTGGAGAGGGAGAAGGAAGAGGAAAAGGAGGAGGAAGTGGAGGAGGAGGAGGAGGAAGAGAATCAAAGGGGAAAGAAGAGAGAAGAGGAGGAAGAGAAGCAGAGGGAAAAGAAGGAAGAGCAGGAGATGAAGGAGTGGGAGGGGGAGGAAGAGGAGGAGGGGAGGAAGAGATTCAAGGGGGAAAGAAGGGAGAAGAGGAGGAAGGGAAGCAGAGGGAAAAGAAGGAAGAGCAGGAGATGAAGGAGGAGGAGGAAGAGGAGGAGGAGGAGGAGTAAGGGGGGATGGGTTGGTTAAAGATAGGTCATGGGACTGTTATCCGACCTAACCGACCACCGGCCTCCCGGTCCGCGAGCTCGGCAACTTGTCACTGGAGCCAGACCCGATCCGCTCCTGTCATCCGGATCTCTCTCCCGGATCTGTGTCCGTCCATAAAGTCTCTCGGTCCACTATGTCTCTCACAGACTTGTCTCTTGTCCATTTTACTCCTTTGATTTATTTTCTCCATTCGTTTCTCCTTGGCCTTCATACAGTTGTATAAGATTTTTTTTTTTTTTGTAGCTGTGTTAAATCGTTCTTCTTGAGTATTTCTTCTTGAGTATTTCTTCTGGAGTATTCCTTTTAGCTGAATAGATCCACCTGGTATTAGCCGCGATCACATACACTAACCATTCCACCCGTGTGGACACCACGAACGTGATCAGCTGAGTGGTACATTTGGCAACGTGTGTGACTGGTTGTTTTTGTTGCGGGTGATATTATTGTGCAGTATTTTCGAATGACTCTAAACTATTAAAAGTTTCTGATGAGCTATTGCTCTGGGATTGAGTAATTTTCTTGCTTTGGTGTCTTGATTGTTTGGGTCAGTTTTGCTGCATTTAAATAGAACGGGGTCGGTTGGTTGTTACAAAATAAAGTCACTGGGCTGAAAGAGTAATTTTTTTAACGTTCTGATTGCTGGAAATATTTCCTCAGAAATATAGAACGGTTTTAGCGGCACACAAAACAAAAATACACAAAATCGCTTTTGGAAAAAAAAAAGGATCTTTCTGTGTGGTATCTCCCACGTTTTCTTCCGGATCTTGAGTCTTTTCTTCGGCGGATTCTGCGCTTCCTTGGACCCCAAGTAACTTAGGCAGCCCCAAAAGGGATCTGGACGCTTCACCTGAATCCCTTGAGGGAATCAAGTTTCCGGAAGACCTGGAATGATGAGGAAGACACACGTCGATTCTTCAGAAACCTCCACGGAGACAGCGAGGCCTTACCTTGGTCTCTTGGGAGGATCAAGGCTCCTTCCTCTTCCCGAAGAATTCGGAGTCCAGAAGGACACCCACGTCGCTACCGTCTCCC
>NC_134814.1:15725919-15760919 GCF_046742065.1 Oratosquilla oratoria
ATGAACACCTTGTTGAGTAAGCCAGCGTCTGCCCTCTGCGTCTGTCCCTCATCTAAACCCACGAGTTATGGCTTGGAGGGGTGGCGGGTGGGGTGGGTGGGCGGGTGTTTGGGGGTGTGATGGGGGGGGGGGCATAAGCCTCTATCCCCATTTCTTCTTCATCCACTTCGCCTCCTCCTTCTCCTTTCCCTCCTCGTCTTCCTGTTCCTTCTTTCCTTTTTCTTCCTTCCTCCATGTCTTCTCCCTCAGTCTTGTTCTCCTCCTTCCCGTCTTCTTCCTCTTCCACCTGACCTCACTCGTCTTCCAATTCTCTCCTTCTGTCGCTCTCTAACTCGAAGAGAGAAGGAGAGAATTCGGCCGGTTTCCTCTCTTATTTCAAACCGTAATGAAATGCGCCAGTACTCCCATTCCTCCTCCTCCTCCTCCTCTTCCTCCTCTTCCTCTTCCTCCCAAGTCTCAATAGGAATATTTGAAAAATAAAATAGAAATCTTATTCATAACTTCTTAGAGGCAGAGCCAGTGAGGCTCCGTGGACCAATCCGACCTCTGCATCGAATTGCACTTCTTTACGGGGGGTCCTCGACTGCGTCGTAATCCTTATGATATTGGTATTATTGTTATCTTTCTTTTTATTATTATTGTTACAATTATTTTTATTTCTCTTATTACTAATTATCATTACTGCTATTACTCATTATCATTGTTGTTATTATTATTGTTATTATTATTATTATCATTATTAATGTTATGATCATTAATATTATCATCACTATTGTTATCATTATTATTGTCACTGTTATTATCATCGTTATTATTATTATTATTATTATCATCATTATTACCATTATTATCATTTCTATTATTGTTACTATTTTTGTTATTGTTATTAGCATTGTTACTATTATTATTACTATTACTACTATTATACGCTTGTATATTTTTTCTTTCTCGTTCTCCTAACAGTTTGACACTACATTGCAAATATATATATATACATGAGCAGGAAAACGCGCACATCTCATGTATATTCAAAAAACCGTTTGCATACACACCCACTCGTATATATGCATAATAAGAGATCAAGCCTGGATCCCCACCACAAGTCAGCTCCGAATTTCTTTCGAGATCTTCACTTGGCTCCTTCACGGGGCCTTCCACGGGGCCTTCGAACATTCTACTGGGCCCTTCGAGCTCTTCAGGGCCCCCTCGTGTTTCCTGCCCTTGATACGTGGGTTCCCCGCTACACAATAGCTCCTTACGACGGAGAGGAAGAGGAAGAAGAGGCGATGAGCGATAGTGACGTGTCCTCCTCCGGCGGTGGCTTGAAGGATGAGGATGAGATTGAGGATGAGGTTGGGGAGGAGGAGGAGGAGGAAGACGAGTAGAAAGGGGGGCAAAAAGAAGAAGGGAAGGATGAGGATGATGGGGAGGAAGAGGGGCAAAAAGAAGAGGAAAAGAGTGAGGATGAGGAGGGAGAGAAGGGAGAAGAGCAAAAAAGAAGAGGAAAAGGGTGAAGGAGAGGAAGGGGAGGAAGACGAAAAAGGGGTGGGGAGGTGAGGGAAGAAAGCTTAAAGGGACAACTGGACAATGAGGATTTCAAGATCTCGAGGGAGACAAATCTGGGCCATGTTAATAACTGCTGCCTCGAGTCTCATTGGCTGAAGACTCGCAGCTCCCGCACCGTCCGGCAAGGGCCCTCAGACCCTCCAATAGATCTCTCTGGGAAGAAACGTTGAACTGTTGTCTGTATTGTATCAATGTGGGAATGTTTGTACATTACCCACCTAAAGTAGTAAGATGGGAGAGGGCACCGATTATCAACTCTCCGTGTATGGAAAAATGTAAAATATACAATTGAAATTGACAGAGTTCTTCGGCCCAGTCCGGAAGGTCGAGTGTCAGACCCTCGGGGCTGCACCTCCTGATGGAGGTTGACGAGGGGTTGAAGGAGTTGACGGGTTTTGAAGACGGGCAGCCCAGGTGTCCATCTCGCATGACCGCCGCGAGTAGGTAGGAAGTATCCGTCACTGGGCACGCGCGCAGTGCCCTGCGTATATGCGTGGGACTCAGACAATATCGAGTCTCTGGTCCTCTTTGTGCTGTTCACATTTCCACCTCTGCAGGCCTCATGTTTGGCCTGAGTGGTGTCCAAACGGAATCCGCAGGAAGTCTCGTGCTCCTGAACCTGTGAGTGAGTTGGTGAACAAATAGGAGTGTCCATAGGTAAAACATATGAAGATCACAAGGCCGGGATATTTGATCCAAATTATGAAGGTTTAATGATGGGTAGATATATGTAAGAATACAGAGATATGAGAACATGTACAGGTAAACCTGGGCGTATGCAAATTATTCTGCTTCCATCCTTCCATGGAGTAGCATTGAGTTGATCTGTCAATTTGACATCTAAGAGAAACTTCAATTACAAGCACAAAGGTGTACACACACACACACACACACACACACACACACACACGACTCGGTGGCGCAGTTGGTAGAGCGCTGGACTGGGAAGTACGATAGTGCTCGCAATACCCAGTTCGAATCCTGCCCAGGGCCGAAATTATTTCGGTATCGCTGTGCTTCGGGTCGTTACTCTGACTCTCGTGGGCGGGGAGTTGGGTGTGTGTGTGTGTGTGAAAGGTCATAGCATTACCCATAGACCGGTCATACGAGCTCTGAGCTCTCTTCCGGGAGGGAAATAGCTGTCGATCACGAGTCCAACACGTGATCCAAAGACCAAGGTGAATACACACACACACACAGAGAGAGAGAGAGAGAGAGAGAGAGAGAGAGAAGAGCTTCATCTGACTTATGTAAGTCAGAATACATGAAAATCCTTGGTTGGTTTCTGGTTTTGGTCCTCTGAGCTGGCGGCCAAGCCCTCTTAATCACAAACTCTTGAAAGAGAGAAACGAGAGGAAGATTGGTTTCCCGATATAGGGTCATTACATGAATAGCCTCATCACGGGGCCGCTTTAGGGCACCATACATGATGGATCTGACAGGAAGTGGGGCACGGTGGGGAGAAATGTCGTGTTAGACAAAACGCAATGGGTACCTCAACAGTCTCGTTGGTGACGGAACGGGAACAAACGCATATATACTAATTATGTTGGAAAAATAAAACTCATATATTAAATCACCTCATTATCAATATGTGTATACATAATGCACACAAACAAGCATACATTTACACACACACACACATACACACACGCACATATTATATATATATATATATGTATATATAAATGTGTGTGTGTGTGTGTATATATTTATATGCATACACTATATACCCGATATATATATATATATATATATATATATATATTATATATATATATATATATATTGCAGAAACCACAGTGAAATTAAAGTCGGAATACTGAACGTTTTCGTCTATTACGACATCCTCAGAGTACAAAGAAAGAAAAAATAGAACACAATATTTATACAGAAGAAAGAAAACTGGGAGAGGTCATACCCACATAAAACCTTCGGACATTATACATACAACACATTTAATTACAAATGGAAATGTTAATGTTAATAAAAAATACATATACATTCATATACACATAGAAATGGTGATAGTATCAATAAAAAATAATAATAAAATAAAATAAAAAAGAACAAAAACCATGTGGCCGAAAGGTCCATAGGACAATTGGTACAATTAGGAAACTAGATACTGCTTTTACTATCCTATGATAAAAACAAAAAAAAAACAATATCATAGGATAGTAAAGCAGTATCTAGTTTCCTAATTGTACCAATTGTCCTATGGACCTTTCGGCCACATGGTTTTTGTTCTTTTTATTTTATTTTATTATTATTTTTTCTTGATACTATCACCATTTCTATGTGTATATGAATGTATATGTATTTTTATTAACATTAACATTTCCATTTGTATTTAAATGTGTTGTATGTATAATGTCCGAAGGTTTTATGTGGCTATGACCTCTCCCAGTTTTCTTTCTTCTGTATAAATATTGTGTTCTATTTTTTCTTTCTTTGTACTCTGAGGATGTCGTAATAGACGAAAACGTTCAGTATTCCGACTTTAATTTCCCTGTGGTTTCTGCAATATCTTTTCGTCACGCGTTATTGTGATTATTTTATATATATATATATATATATATATATATATATATATATATATATATATATATTGTGTGTGTACTCTAACGAAAGCATTGCTTGGGACAATGCAAAGAAAATTGTTATTTAAAATTCTTCATTGAAAAGAAACATGATCGAATCTGTGGCAATACGCCACTGCTGCAGTTTCCCCTGCACGCGTATAGCTTTATTGTAAATAAATTTTGTAATCTTGGTAGGATCATTGTTGTATGTATATTGTAATCAAATCGTATATTGTAAATATTGTATCACATTCGGGGATGGCCATTGTATTATGAAATGTATTTATATATAACTTCATCTGCATACTTTGTACAGAACGTTAATATATTCATTGTGTAGAATTTATGTCATGGCGGACGAAAAACTAAATAAATCCTGAAGAGAATTAAGCTTTCATAAATCCTTCCCCTAAGGACAACTCTACTATGAAGTGGTGACCAACTCCATCATATCTAATTTCACCAAGAATATTTCTAATGATAATTTAGTCATGAGTATGGGTATGTATATAGTATATATCTCTATTGTTAAAAGAATAGTCCAATAATACGACACGCCACCATAATTTTTGTGTGAAAAATTGTTGTCCACATACTCGTCAACCTATGTATTTATTCTCGTATGCATGTCTATGTGTAATTTTGTATATTTCATAATATATATATATATATATATAAAGTAGACCAAGTGGTCTACTTTGCATAAGTGAACACACGTACCCGTGTTCTTATTAGCATATATTTATATATATATATGTATTGTGTGTGTGTATGCATATTTCGAGAGAAAAGAGAGTAATCTCCCCGTTGTCCTTCTTCGTATCCTGTCAATGCCTTTATCTTCGTTTGCAGCCCACAGTGGGTCTCCGAGCGGGACTAAAATCTCTCTAAACCAGCTTTGACTGTATTTCCTGCACCTTTTCACACGAGAGGAGTTGACAGATTACGATTGTTCTCCTCCTACAACTATTATTGTAAGCCAGTGACATAGAAACAATCCTACACTAATATAATACAGATATGGGTCCCTCCATGCCCCTGCACATCCTTCCCTCTGCTCCGAATTCCCCGATCTCTACCCCCTTTCGTGTATTCTCTGTATTCTGTCTCTCTCTCTCGTTCTCTCTCATTCTCGCTCGTCCTCTAGCTCTCGTTCTCTTTCTCTCTCTCTCTCTCTCTCGCTCGTTCTCTTTCTCTCTCTCTCGTTCTCTCTCTCTCGTTCGTTCTTTCTCTCTCTCTCTCTCTCTCTCTCTCTCTCTCTCTCTCTCTCTCTCTCTCTCTCTCTCTCTCTCTCTCTCTCCCTTAACTGTTAGCTTCAGTATTTGTTACTGTGTGTGCTACCAGTGGTGTTGGTAGTCTTCGGCTTTCCAATGGTGGTAAGTGGATTTCGACCACTCTCTGTGGTCCTCTTCTGAAGAGGACTACAGAGAGTGGTCGAAGTATACAGAAAAAATCTTTCACTTCAAATTTTGTTTTTCGATAATGTGTTTTAAGTTTGTTTAGAATCTCTTTCAATAAGTGCATTATGAAACATACTATTTTATTTTCAAAAAAACATCCTTGTAAAATAGAGGTATTTCTTATGCGAAGTTGCGTCATATACGTCTGGAATAAAGTAGTCAATTTTAATATCTAACATAAATCTTGAACATTTAGGTTAGATATTAAAAATGTTGAACATTACCTTTTTATATATTCTAAAACTTTGAGACTTTCTTTGTTTAGATCACTCAGTATATATCGCTAGCCTTCTGTTGATTCTGAAATGACAATAATTTCATCCGCAAAACCCAGGAGATTAAGATATTTCCTCATCAATTTTCAAACTTTTTCTCAATTCATTTCGAGTAAAAATAAATAATCTGGATGAAATTGTATCCCCTTAATATGATTTTTTTTTTCTTTCTCTTATTTTATTTTTTATGTTTATTTTATTCAATTTCATGTGTATGTGAGTGCGTGCGCGCGCGTGTGTGTTTGATTAAATAGATAAATAGCAAATGCAACTCATGAAATTGACAACTCGCCCGGAGGAAATCCCTCATCCTGACAGTGACCTACGACTACAGCCGAAGGTCGCTGGAGAAGAAAAGAACGAAGACGAGGGGGGTGGGGGGTGGAGGTGGGGGGAAGAGGACGCTGGGGGGGGGCACTGGGGGGGGACGAAAAGAAGGAAACAATCTTCAGAAAGCCCGAGTTCTGTGTTAGCACAGGATAAAGAGGTTCACCACCTCAGCCAATCGGAAAAAAGAGTTCGGGTTCCAGGCTCAGAGGGAAAAGAGAACAAAGAGAATGGGTAAGAAGAACAGGTATTTGAAGGAGAACTTGGGAGGTGCATACTTCGGGTTGAGAAGTAATAGTTAAAAAAGTAGGGAATGGGAGGAAAAAGAGAAATAGAGAAATAAATAGAGAGAGAGGGTGGGAAACTGATTTTTTTTTTTCTTTCGAACTTGAGAGGTACATACTTGGGGTTGAGAAATAATAGTCCAAAAGCAGGGAATGGGAATAGGAAAAGAGAAATAGAGAAATAAAGAGAGAGAGAGAGAACGAGAGAGGAAGGTAGAGAAACTGATTTTTTTTTTCCGTATTAGAAAAAATTAAGAAAAGTGACATGAGCGATGTGTCCAAAACTAATCAAGTGGACAAGATAACTTGAAAGATCTCTGTTTGAGATTAACATAGAATAGGAAATAGCTGAATAAAAATTAAAGTTAAGTTTAACAGAAACTAAGAATCAGAATTCGGAAAATATAGATTTTCCTGTACATCACACACACACACACACACACACACACACACACACTGAAGCACAAAAAACAAGACTTCCTTCTTTCCTGATAAAGACTAAAGCAGGGATAATAAGAAAAAGATAGATACGATAAAATGAAATAAGATACATACATACATATACATATACCAAGGCTTTTTCCCCCTTCCAAGGGAGGTAGCCACAAAAAGAAAGGCATAAAAACACTCCCACCCATTTCATCCCTAAAAACACTCCACACCCCTCCCACCCTTCCTCTCATCTGAGCACCTCCTGGATGACGGGTCATCCCTGAACCCTGCCCACCGCCCTGGGTCAGAAGCAGTGTCGCAAGACACAGTACATCCACAGCAAGGCCGCTTCATTTAATCGGCGACCCCCCCTCTCCGTCCCCCCTTGCATATAAGGAGAGGACGGGAGAAATCCCTTCGGGCTGCGTCAAAATTTACTCACACATACTACCCCACCCCCCACCCCCCCGCCTATTCCTCCTCATGTCGTCACAACATCATCCATATACAACCATTCTCCACTCACCTCTGTCTTCCGTCCTCTCCCTTCCTTCCTCAACAGACATTCCCCTCTTCCCCAAAGCCCCCTTCACCCCATCCATCCACCTCATCCTAGGACGTCCCCTCATGTTCACTCCCTCCACATCTGCCTTCCATACCTCTTTTACTAGTCTTTCGTCACTCATTCTTTCCATGTGTCCAAACCATCCTAATATTCTTTCATCAACCCTCTCTCCCAAATCCTTTTTCACCCCTGTTCTCCTCCTCACCTCCTCATTTCTCACTCTATCTAGCCTAGTAACCCCCACCATACTTCTCAGACACCTCATCTCAAACACATTCAAACTCCTTCTCTCTTCTTCTCTTATGTTCCACGTTTCTGCCCCATACAGTGCTGTTGGCACAATCACTCCTTCATACAGTCTCCTCTTCGCATCCATTCCCAAATGTCTATTTCTCATTACACTCTTTAAACCACCAAGGCATTTACTCGCTTCTCTCAATCTACATTCTACCTCCACCTTCACTCCACCTTTTCCTGCTACACTTGCACCCAAGTATCTAAAACTATCCACTTCCTCCAGTCGCTCTCCCTTAATGCTCACTTCCAGTCTACTGCCACTTTCACCCCTTGTACATCTCATCACCTTACTTTTACCCACATTTATCTTTAGCTTTCTTCTATCACATACTCTCCCAAACTCTGCCACCAGCTTCCTCAATCCCTCCTCTGACCCTGCCACAAGCGCAGTGTCGTCCGCAAACAACAGCTGGCTCACCTCCCACTTTTCTCCATTTTCTTTAACCATCTCCAATCCCTGACTCACCACCCTAGCATTCACCTCTCGCACCACCCCATCCATGTATAAGTTGAACAGCCAGGGCGACATAACGCATCCTTGACGAAGTCCCACCTTTACTTCAAACCACTCACTCTCTCCATTTCCAATCCTAACACATGCTCTACTACTCACATAAAAACTCTTGACAGCTCCCAAAAGCTTTCCTCCTATCCCATAAATCTGCATAACCTCCCACAGTGCCTTTCTGTCTACCCTATCATAAGCCTTTTCCAGATCCATAAAAGCCCAAAAAACATCTTTCCCCTTTCCTATAGCTTTTTCACATATCTGTCTTACCACAAAGATCTGATCTACACAACCTCTACCCGTCCTAAATCCACACTGTTCCTCACCAATTACTCCTTCTGTTCCTCTCCTAATCCTCTCAATTAAGATTCTCCCATAAGCCTTCCCTACTACACTCAACAGGCTAATCCCTCTGAAATTACTACATTCACACTTGTCCCCTTTTCCCTTGTAAAGAGGAACTATACAGGCACTACTCCAGTCCTCCGGTACTTTACCCTCTCTCCAGCAAACATTAAATAATCTCACCAACCAGTCCACCATCACTGAACCTCCCTTTTTCAGACATTCTGCATGACATCCATCCAGACCAGGTGCCTTACCTGCTTTCATCATCTTTACAACTGCCTTCACCTCATCCTTCCTTATTTCTCCTCCGTTCTCCTCACTCATCACTCTCATTTTCTTCGTATTTCCCACTGCAGCTATCTTTCCTTCCCTATCCTCCTTCACATTTAGCAACTCCCTAAAATATTCTGCCCATCTTCCCCTCACTGCCATCTCTTCCATTATCAACTCTCCATCTGTACCTTTTACCTTTTCTTCCCTACTTGATTCGCCTCCTCTTCCTCTCTTAATTTCTTTCCAAAACATCTTTTTATTACTTTCAAAATTTTCTGTCATACTCCTACCCCATTTCACATCTGCTCTCCTCTTTGCCTCCTTTACCTTTTGCTTTACTTCTCTTTTCTTTTCTTTGTACCTCTCATATGACTCCCCTGTCCTCTTTTGTAACCAATCTGTGAATGCTCGCTTCTTCTCTTCTACAACCTTCTTTGTTTCCTCATCCCACCATTCACTACCCTTTCTTCTATTTCCCCCTGTCCTTCTTGTTCCACACACCCTCCTTGCACACTTTAAGACTCCCTCCTTGAACCATCCCCATTCCTCCTCCACACCCATCTCTGCTTTATCCTTTACTCCCTCCCACTCCTCCTTCAGCTTCTTTTCGTACTCCTTCTCCTTTTCCTTTTCATTCAAGGAGTTCACTCTAAGAACCTCCCTACCTTTTGTCCCTTTCCTCCTTCTCCATCTATCCTCCACTCTCAACTTACCTTCCACCAAAAAATGATCTGATATTCCCCCACCCTCTCCCCTTAGCACATGTACATCCTTAACTCTTCCTATCATAATCCTATTTACCACTACATAATCCATTAGCGCTCTATCTACCACCCTTCCCTCCACCACCCTCTCCCATGTGTACTTATGCTTGACTTTCTTCCGAATATAATAAAATGAAAATCACGAAAGCTATTTATATATTGACTACAAAACCTTTCATCTGCTTTGATAAAGGAAAGTCATCAGCTTTGGTGATCACTAATCGTGTGGAGACCCGATTATTAAAAAAAAAAAAAAAAAAAAAAAAAAAACGCGCCCTTCGGAGAAGTCTGCGGCGTTGCAGAAACTCACTTGGGAATCGATCTGGGACCTTTGTATTCGCTACATAGACGCGGTCGTGGGATTACGGCCGGATACAAAGGGACTTCCAAATATGGTCAAACGCAAACAGAATACCAACTACCGTTACACAGCGGGGAAGCAAAGGCTTTTGCGCTCTAGAAAATGTCTTCACACACGGTAAGTACAAACATTTGTACATATACATGCACAGACTAACGTATTTTATTTGGATCTATACAAATGTATATGTATATGTGTTAATATATACGTCTAAGTACGTGGGAAAAAATGCTTTTTTTATAGAAATATGTGTCCTTGTCTTCCCTATGTAACAATACCTCTCCTCGATATAAGCAACAAAAACAATGACAAAATGGATACTGTTATCATTCTTTTCAATATCTTTATATTTTGCTTTTATCTTTCCTATCGTATCTATGAAAGAGGAGTGGTATTGCCAAATATGGGAGGTTGAAAGAAGGAAATAAACTCATCTGCTGGGATTCGAACCCCCGCCAGAGCGGAATGCTTCATATAAAGCAAGGACTGTACCGCCTGTACTACACTGTACCGTGAACTAAAGGTTGAAAGACCAATAGTGTTCCACCCCATAGAAATTGATTCCTTTGAAGAACATCCATTTGCGAAACGGTTTCGAAATGAACTCGGATTGGGATTATCATTGTTGTTCCAACTATCGTCAATTTGTCATAATGTTTCGTGAGGCTATCTGAAGTATTTAAACCAGTTTCAAATATTTCATTCTGACTAATGCCAGACGATTTCGTTCAACACGAAGAAGTCCTGAGAAGAAGCGGTCATCCATTGAAACCTCTCCATTTGCATTCTCGTTCTACTCATTATCTCAATCTGTCGTCGGTCGATTTCATTCATTCGAGGCGGAAACTTCCTGCATAGTTTCAACCTCTTCCACTTTTATTCACGACTAATACATTAAATCCACCTGCCTCCATGCAATTCTATTCAGCAACGGGAACCCCCTTAACCTTCGTTGGGGAAGGGATGACAATGGGAAGAAAGGCTTTTTGCAAAATTGCGAGATCGTCTGTCTCAATGCGACTGGAAAGAAAATGGCGGGCAGTCGGTCAAGAAGGATTCCCAAGTCCCTTTTGGCACGAGTATAAAGATGAGATGATATTACACATGTACATGTATTCATACGCTTGAGTAACGTGAACAAATCGTAAAAGTAATTATATATATGTATGTGTGTATGTACGTATGCATGTGTGTGTGTATGCCTGTGTATGTATGCATGTGTGTATGTATGCATGTGTGTATGTGTGTATGTATGTATGTATGGCTGCATGTGTGTGTGTGTGTGTATGTACTGTATATGTGTATACATATATGTATGTATGCATGTATGTATATATGCTGTCCGTGCAAGATGGACTAAGTTGACAGTTTTGCTCGCAGCTCAGATTAGACCAACTCTTCTCCCACTTACTTTTCCTCCTTCACACCTCCTCCTCTTCCTCCTCCTCCTCCTCCTCCTCCTCTTCCTTCTTCTGCATAAGGCGATGAGATCAGAGAGAGGGATCTGATTAAACTGAAAGGGGTTTGGACACAAGTGAAATCTGGCAGATGAAAGACGGATGCTGAAGCCCATCTTCCTTCAGTCCCCCGAGTGGAGGTGATTTCCACAGACGAAGAGAATTGTCCGTCAAAAGAATGAATAAACGGAAACCATCGTGCCAACTGGTTAAACACGCTCACACACACACACACACACACACACACACACACACACACACACACACACACACACACACGGTGGCGCGGTTGGTAGAGTCCCAGATTGTCAGTATGGCGGTACCGGCGGTACCTGGTTCGAATCCTGCCCAGGGCTGAAGTTATTTCAGTATCGCTGCGCTTCGAGTCGTTACTCCAACTCTCGTGGGCGGGGAGTTGGGTGTGTGTGTGCGTGTAAGGTCATAGCATTACCCATAGATCGGTCATACGAGCTCTGAGCTCTCTTCCGGGAGGGAAATAGCTGTCGATCACGAGTCCAACACGTGATCCAAAGACCAAGGTGAATCTCACACACACACACACACACACACACACACACACACACACACACACACACACACACACACACACACACACACACACACATGCATACACATTCATACATGAAGGATGAAGATATGCAGGACAAAGGAGAACTTTTAGTTTGGGAACAAAGGAAAACCAGAGGTCATGAGATAAAAAAAGAAGAAAAAAAAAAGTAGATGAAGGTATACTACATTTGTGAACATTTTAGTATCTGTACATTAATACATACAAGTATTAATTGTCACTCCATGGTGAGTTAATTAAAAAGGATATTCGTTCAATTATAGAACAGGCAATGGGATATAACTGCCACTTTGATCCCACCACAATGCCTCCACCACCATCACCACAATCACCACCACCATCACCACCACCACCACCACCAAACTCCCTATCAATACCTCTAACGCTATCACTACCACATCCACCATCGTCACTATCACCATTGAACACACCTTCACCCATATGGCCCCCATCACCTCACATGAACACCATTCTGGGCTCATTTCCCCCCCTGTTCCTCCTCCACTTCCCTTCCTTCTTCTGCTGTTCCTGCTGTCTTTGCTTTTGATTGACTTCCACCTCCCCCAATCATATACCGACTCTCTCTCTCTCTCTCTCTCTCTCTCTCTCTCTCTCTCTCTCTCTCTCTCTCTCTCTCTCTCTCTCTCTCTCTCTCTCTCTCTCTCTCTCTCTCTCTCTAACTATTTTATTAATCTCAGTGGCACCTCATCAGTGGATCCCTCGATCAAGGGATCAAAGTGAACCAAAGTGATACAGACGTGGAAAGAGCAATTAAATGAAGTCATTTGTATTAACAACGAGTCGAAACCATTGCCGTCCAATGATAGGTACTCCTTTCATAAGAACATATTAGAGAGAAAACGAAAAAATATTCAAGAAAAACAAAAACAAAACGCACATACTACTTCAACACCTCCAACCATCCAAAGTCCACGCAATGCACGCAGCCTCTGTTGGAGCCTCCCCCCACCATCCCTCCCCCCTCCCCCTCCCTCTCTCCCTCTCTCCCTCTCTCCCTCCCTCCAGCTGCCATTTAAAACACATTTGAAGCTCACTTAAAAACTCTTTTAGTCGATCGTCTAGCTGAATTTTAGTCGAACGTTTTTTCTCTTAATTTTTTTTTTTTTTTTTTTTTGTCAGTTGATTGGCCTCATCGTCCACTCTATCATCCACAATGATCTTAATCTCTCTCCGGTCTTAACCCACTTCTAACCCACTTATTGCAACAGAGATAATCTTAACCTCTTTAGCATTGGTGCTTGATGAGTAAAATTGGTTTGCATTAGCCAGAACATGCACTGTAAAGTACATAATCGAACCTCTTATTGTATTTGGTTCCTTATCTTATCTATTCTCTTATCTATTCATTAACCTCCTTAGTATAATCTAATACTTTTAATTACCCTTGAAAATGCAGTTAATATATCTTGACTGAATCTGTTTGGCACACTATCATTCAATTATATATCAGTATTTCTCTTATCGCCTTATCTATCTACTTCATTTAATTATTTAGCACGGTTAGTATATCATTCTTGATAATGCTAGCTATTTACCATCTTTCTATCTTGCACACTATCTTCCAATTGAATTTTAGTTCTTATCTTTTATCTTCTTGTTCAGTTACCTATTTACTATGTTATAGTAATATTACCCTTGATAATGCCAGATATTTATCTTGTTCTCTATCTATCCTACAAAGAATTACAAAGGAATTACAAAGGCGGAGCATGCCGACTGGAGACCTTTTGGTCCATAACTAGGTCGGATGCGAAAAAAGCACAATAATGGTAAATAAATTAATAAATAAACTTTATAGTAATACAAATGATAATAGATAAAATAGATAAATAAATGCATAAAAATAAACAAATTTATACTTATTTATTGATTTTTTTTATTTGTTTATAATTTATTTGATATGTGTATTCGTTTTTTCAATTTTTACCTTTGATTTTCTTTCATTTATTATTCATCCTACACACTATCTTTTCACTAACCATCTACTATCCCTGGTGGTACTTATATTTTTATTATAGATGTTGCTTTGATATTCTCTCTTATCTATCTTATCTATTTGCGAGGCATCTCTTCAGTTAAATATCTCACCATCCCACTCCCATGCAGTGGGAAGTGAAAAACCCCTGATAGAGCAAAGACCTGTCAGTTGCAGCAAATTTTTTTACGCCGACATTGGGTCGCCTCCCAGCCTGGTTAGGGCTATCGGGAACCAACGGAACATGGCCCACGGTTAACACCTTTAGTTAAGACGGGGTTAATCTGTTGTCAAACCACATTTAACCCCAAATATATAAACTTTTAATGCAAGGACAAAACTCTTGGCTAACCCCTGTTCTATTATGTATGGATATGTTTAACTTCAATTCATATTTTAACCAAACACAACCCCTACAGATAATGTGTCCATTAACCCTCTAAGGACTGAATTAGTTTTTGTTTAGATTTTCATTAAATTCATGTTTATTTTATCTTAAATGCTATAAACGTTTGCTGCGTAAGTTCTTGCAGAATGAATCATACACTAGTTTGTGGCATACTTGTTTTTTGCCATCCTGTACTTGTTTTAGTGTTAATGGCATATATACAAAAACTTTTTTTGTGTGACCATATGGTCACGCTAGTCTTTCAAGGGTTAATGAAATATTTATCTTTCCATCATAGCTACCATACAGGATTATCTTTAAACTATATTTTCTTAAACCTGAAAGGGAAAAAAATCCTTTTCGTATTGGTAATACTTTTTTTTTTTTTTTTTTTTTTTGTATTTCATTATTTCTTTTTCGAGACTCGAGGGTACTTTTTCTCTACTTTGGGAAGAACTTCGAGGCAAAATTTCTGCCGCATTTTTCAAACTTTTGCTCTACCTCCCAGACCTTCCTCCCTACTTCACTCCCCCCCCTTAACCCCCCTCCCCCCTTAACCCCCCCTCCCCCCCCTCCCTCACCCACTCCGCCCTCAATATTCCCCGTGGCAATTCCCTTGTGTCAGACCATCTCCCCTCCTTCATCACTGCATCTCCGTCTTGAAGACTTGCTGGTATGTTTGTTTACAAAGATTCATACTCACTGGTTTATACTTGCTAACGTTTATACTCACTCACTCTCTCCATCTACCCTCTCCTTTGCTAGGTTTAGTAGATTATATGATGACTGACACACACACACACACACACACACACACACACACACACACACACACACACACACACACACACACACACACACACACACGCTTGGTCCGGGTTCGAATCCCGCCCAGGGCTGAAATAATTCCAGTACCGCTGCGCTGCGGGGTGTTACTCCAACTCTCGTGGGCGGGGAGTTGAGTGTGGGTGTGGGTGTAAGGTCACAGCATTACCCATAGATCGGTCATATATGAACCCTGAGCTCTCTTCTGGGAGGGAAGTAGATATCAATCACGAGTCCAACACGTGATCCAAGGCCATAGTGCACACACACACACTCTCTCTCTCTCTCTCTCTCTCTCTCTCTCTCTCTCTCTCTCTCTCTCTCTCTCCCTCTCATTCTCCCTCTCTCCCTCTCTCCCTCTCATTCTCCCTCTCTCTCCTCTCAGTCTCTCCTCTCAGTCTCTCCTCTCATTCTCCCTCTCTCTCCTCTCATTCTCCCTCTCTCTCTCTCTCTCTCTCTCATTCTCCCTCTCTCTCCCTCTCATTCTCCCTCTCTCTCCCTCTCATTCTCCCTCTCTCTCCCTCTCATTCTCCCTCTCTCCCCCTCTCATTCTCCCTCTCTCCCCCTCTCATCCTCCCTCTCTCATTCTCCCTCCCTCCCTCTCTCATTCTCCCTCCCTCCCTCTCTCATTCTCCCTCCCTCCCTCTCTCATTCTCCCTCCCTCCCTCTCTCATTCTCCCTCCCTCCCTCTCTCATTCTCCCTCCCTCCCTCTCTCATTCTCCCTCCCTCCCTATCTCATTCTTTCTCTCCCTCCCTCTCTCATTCTCTTTCCCTACCTCTCTCATTCTCTTTCCCTACCTCTCTCATTCTCTCTCCTTCCCTCTCTCATTCTCCCTCCCTCCCTCTCTCATTCTCCCTCCCTCCCTCCCTCTCTCATTCTCCCTCCCTCCCTCCCTCATTCTCCCTCCCTCCCTCCCTCTCTCATTCTCCCTCCCTCCCTCCCTCTCTCATTCTCCCTCCTTCCCTCCCTGCAACTTTATTTGCGAGAGCTATACCTTGGCTCCCTTTCTCATTTTACGTCTACTTCCCTCCCTCCTCCCTCCTCCCTCTCTCCCTCCCTCCTCCCTTCCTCCCTCCCTCCCTCCCTCCCATCCCTTTCCTCCTTCACAGCTTCATAGGCGACCTCATCCAGGTTAAACCCTTTTGTTATTTTTGTGATCTATACTTTTGACTTAGCTGTCACCAGGCGATTTCTGTTCACCTCAGAGTTCGTTCACCTCAACTGAGCTAAAGGATTTGAGTGATCCATATTGATAATTTGTCTATGTCTCAATTGTACCCATATTCTAGCTGTCGCCAGGTAATTCAATTCCCTAAAAGAAAGTTCCTTATACGATGAAATGGTTTCCTGTTTCCAAAATCTTCCTCTTTAGCAAAGTTCATTAAGATTCAGAAATATTCAATTTCAGGAAAAATTATGAAAATTTCAAAAGAATCAAATTCAGGCTCATGGCAAGATCCCTGAAGCCTCCAAAGACTTGACGAGGTTCACGAAGCTTCTCAAGGTTTCAGACTGAAATTCAGCGAAGCTCGTGAAGTTCCCGAAAGCTTCAGCTTTCAGTGAGGTCTATGAAGTTTCTCAAGGCTTTAGAGCGATTTGGAGCGCGTCATTACAGAATCATTTGCTTCCAGTGAAAGAGATCTTGGTAGTGTTTTCTCTCATTTCAGTTCTCTTTTTATTTTCTCTTTATTTCTTTCTCTTTACTGGTATGTTCTCAGCCTCTCACTTCCTCTCCAAGAAATATTTGTTCTCTCTTTTCCTTTCTTCCTATTCTCTCCAGTCATTTTCTCTGATTTTAATTTTTCTTGATCAGCCATATGTCCTTCTCTTCCATATCTTTCCTGAAAGGAAATCTTTGTTTTCTCCCGATCTTTCTCTGTCTCTCGTTATTTTCTTTCTGATTCGTTCCTTGTGACATTATTTTACTCTCGTACTACTTTATATTTTCTCTTGATGTTGTCGCTCTCTCTCTTTATTCCTTGATATTTCTTTTGTTATTTTCTCTCTAATCTCATTTTCTCTTGATCAGCGTTACGTCCTGTTTCCAAGCGCCCCTCTAAGAAGACTTGTTTTCTCTTTGTCTTCTTTATTTGTTTCTTGATCGTTATTTTCTTTTTTCTCTTTTTCTTAACATTCTCTTCTTTCCTTATGTCTTGTCCAAAAGCATTTTCTTTTTCCTTTTTCTGCACTTAATCCTAAAGAATATTCTGCTTTCATTAACTCTTGACTTATCTTCTGCTTTCGCATTCTAATAGCTTCCGTTATCTTTCTTCTCTTTTTTCTATTCTCTTTGTTTCCTTTGTGTTAATTTTCTCTCTGATTTTCTCTTCTCGAGTATTCTTTCATTCACATCTTCCACGTTTGTTTGTCTCTCCCTTTCTCTTTCTTTCTCCCTCCTTTATTCATTGTATTTTCACGTCTTCCAGAATTTTATGATTTTTATTTCTTTTCTCCTTTTACTGTTTTTCTGTTTTGTCTGCTATTCGTTAATTATCCTTTTGTCTTTCTAACCCTTCTATTACCCTTTTGTTACGTCTTACCTTTGCATTTGTTTCGCCAGGTGATTTTATTCACCTGAGGGAAAATTTTCTCTTGCAGCAAATTATTATTATCATTATTATTATTATTATTATTATTATTATTTTTTTTTTTTTTTTTACTTTTGTATTTTATTCTGGCCGTCGCCAGGCGATTATATTCATCTGAAGGATCCTTCCCTTCCGGTTGGCAAAGAGTTCAAATCATCTAGATTAATTATTTCCTTGATATTTACTTATACCTTTATTGTTGGTGTCGCCAGGCAATTTTGATCGGCTTTAGGAATATATTATTTTTTTTCTTATCTATACAACCACCACCATCACCACCACAAAACCATTACAAACACCACTACTACTATCATCATCTCATCATCATATTATGATCATGTTATGAATAGCTTGAACATCACTAGTCACTTCCTCCAACATAATCTCCACTAGTGTCACTATCCATGTGTTTCGACAAAGGTGGGGATGAAGGCCGATTTGAACCAAGCTTGACCCCAAAGGAAAAGTCGGGTCCAGGCCGCCGCGGGGTAGGTGCGAGGTAGCCTACTCAGCCGGGCCTAAGGGCTTGTGTGTGTGTGCGCGTGGATCTGGCTGCCCTTTTCTGCATCTCATGTTTCCGACTCTGCAGGCCGCACGGAAATCCGCAGGAGGCCTGTATCCTATCATCACTAACAATTACGATGTATCACACGCCATGACACATAATCCACACACGTACAAGAAGGCAGTAGCCTTTACCAATCTTGATGACATCACATTTCCTAATCATAAACATCTAACTCAGATAACGCAACACATTATAACAAGCTACATCGCCCCATCGTCCAGCAAGGAACTGACACAATTACCTAATATCACCAGACAGTTTATTAATTTTTCCTTATACCCACCAAGCTACATTATTCTAACTCCAATACATACACCATATCTAGCCACATCCATAAATAATAATACTAAATCCATCACAATGCAATTAACACACATATGATATATATTATTATCACAGACACACTTCCTATGTGACAGCCTACAGCAAACATGCTTACCTAAGCTTATTTCCTATATAACGGGCGACTGCGTTCGCCAGAGAGAGGTGGCTAAGGGAGACACTATCCCTTAGTCTCGGTAAGGAAGATATACTCCCTTGGGAGATTATATCCCATCCTGTAGATATATCCACAAGTACCTGCCAAATACACCAAGAAAACCGAAGAAGGTTTATCTGACCCCGCTAAGCCCATCGTGTAGTCCCAACCTTTCAACGGCCACAGGCCTCGTGGTCCCTCGACCGGTGAGCCAGATGGTGGGCAGATCGGAGCAGATCGCCAGGAGGATCCCAAAATATGTGATCTGATACCTTTCCATTACCTCTATCACGTTGTTACCGGAGCACCACCATTCTCAGAATCCCCATTACATGCACCATCATGGCACTGTCGTTGCACCACTGTGACACCATTACGATTGCACCACTGTGACACCATTACGATTGCACCACCGTTCCCATTTGGCTCACAACTCTTGCAACTCCAACTCGCTTCCAACCTGTGCCGCGGGGGATTACGCTTCGTCCTCTCCCCCCCGTCTCCCCCCTTCCTCCCCCTCCTCCTCCTCCCTCTCTGCTCTCTTTACCTCTCTCTTCTTCTCTCTTTTCGTTTTCCATCACATACGCACACATCAGCATTTTTAATTTATGTATTGTGTGCATAGATTTTGTGTGTGTAGGGTAGGTGGTAGAGAGAGAGAGAGAGAGAGAGAGAGAGAAAGAGAGATAAAGAAGGAGTTTTACCCATTTCCTTTTAGTTCTACGGCGTGGTATCCATAGCCTTCACTCTCCTTCCCTCCTCTCTTTCCATCCCCCCTCCTCCCTTTTTTCAATCCATTAAACTTTACATGAAAAATCCATTTCCTGGAAGTTTAGTTCTGATTAGCACAGATTTTAGGTGAAACTGCTCACAATTGCTTATCAGGGACTGTGTCGAATGTAGACCTGATGAATGACTTCAAAGAAAGATGGATGAATGAATGGATGGATGGATAGATGGATGTCAATAGAGACCAATGGATGTCAGAGCTGCATTCGCTTAGTCTTGGTTTCGAATCCCGCAGTCATCCCCGATTCACAGCAGCGACTGTTACCTGACTCAACAGTCTGAACACATAGGGCAAATGTAGTTTACCAACAAAGTAGTTAACGAATGGAATAGACTTAGTAACAAAGTAGTGAACGCTGAAATAATTGGTCGTTTTAGGAGAAGATTAGATAACCTTATATATTGGGATGAACGATGGTAAGGGATATGGAACTGCCTAGTGTAGGCCTTATGGTCTCTTGCAGTCTCCTCCCCTCATATGTTCTTATTTTCATAACTGACCAGACTGACGGAAAGGCCTAAGTAGGAGACTGCTCAAGGAAAAGAAACACACACACACAAAAAAAAGGAATATTGTCATAAATATATAATTAATTCAAGACTGGGAAGAGGAGTGTGTAATGATGTACTGAGGTGGTAAGGAAGAGGAGAATACAATCACAAACAGTGATATGCTGGTTGAAGGCGTGCATGATCCTAAGACTTTTCAGATCGCTCAGAAAGAGTGGGGTTATAGGTAGTAGGAGTCTGGTAAAAGGAACGCAAAGGATGACACTCAGAGAGGAAAATGCGACCGTCAGGGACGATTATTATGATGCAGGAATCGATGTCAACCTTGAGCTCGAGTGGCTGGATTGATGGAAATGGCGGCCTGGAATGGCGCTGGAATGGGAATGGCGGCAGACTTGCTATTCACACGTCAGCTCCAAATGGCTGCATCAACCATGCGCTAAAACAACATATCGATTGTGAGGGACAACACACATATATATATATATATATATAAATATATATATATATATATATATATATTTATATACATATATGTATATATATCAGAAACATTTGAAAAAAGAAGGAAATATATGTTTGTTTAATAGGCAGGGGTTTGTGACCAGTGGAATTACGGAGGCATGATGGAATTGAATTATGGAACGGCAGAGTCGCTTGAAGAGAATGTCATGATGCAACACAAAGCCAGCTTGTCAACTTCACCAGGACAAACCCATAACGTCATGGCACGGTAAAAAGAAAGAAAGAAAGAAGAGAATGAGGACGAAGAGGAAGAGGACAAGGAAGAGGGGGAGGAAGAGGAGGAAGAGGAGGTGTCCGTGTTGGACGAGGAGGCTGACGAAGAGGTGGTCGGCGACTTGCGTTGCGTCAAAGGCTAAGGGGACCTTGGACCGATTCCTGAGCGGAGTTTGAGGTCGGAAGGTTGTCGGGGTTGAGGGGGGTGGGGGTGGGACGATGCGATGGATTGACGGGGTCAGGGAAAGCATACCCCTCTCTCCCCCCTCTTCCTCCTCCTTCCTCCTCCTCTCCCTCCCCCTCTTCCTCCTCCTTCCTCCTCTTCTCCCCCTCCCTGTCTAATGAGACCCCCATCCCCTTGTCGAGTTGCTCCTAGCAAGGCTCGAAGTGGGGTCTAAGATTGCCTCTCTTGGAAAATTATGCCGGTTTAACCCCTTCCGTTCCGGGTGGTACCTTCCCTCTCCTTCTAGCTGCCGCCAGGTTATTTTATTACTGCGATGGCCTCCACTGTTGCGAAGTGGTTACTGCCGAGTTAGTAATTTGGATATGACTGTTGGGAGAATTTGGGAGTTTGATGGCATTGGATTGGATATTGGGAAATTGGGAACTGGGGCAAATGAAGAGTAGGAGAACCAGTGATATTTGAATAGGGAATTGGGAGGCAGCAACCCACAGGACCTGATGAGGGAATTGGAAGTTAAGGAAGAGTTCTAGAGGAGGAATGGAAGGCTTCGATAATAAATGAATTGGAAACTAGAAGGCACTTTAAAGAACATCAGAAACAAACAGTAACTAAATTAGTAATTGGTAGAAAATAGGGATACATAAAAAAGGCCGAAGACTAATTATACATAAATAGGTAATTGGAAACAGGGGGCAGTGACTAAATTGGAAATTGGTAGAAAATAGGGATACATAAAAAAAAGGCCGAAGACTATACATAAATAGGTAATTGGAAACACGGGCCAGTGACTAAATTGGAAATTGGGCGTCATAGGAACCCCCATGATCACCTGAATTGGTAATTGGGGGAAGCGAAGAGGGGTAGATTAACAGGCAAAATGCAGAGACTTCAATTAGAGATTAATTTGAAATCGTGGGGTCAACACTTAAGGGAACTTAATTAATTGGAATTGGGGCAGCGAGTAAGAAATAGGAGGAACAGGGAAATAGGCTTGACATGAAACAACGCAACAATGAATCAATTGAAAATTGGGGAACGACAATTCAGAAGCCCAGTGAGAAGGTGGATTGTGTCTGAATTGGAGATTGAGAGGAAGAATTGACATCCAGAATTGGGAGGGGTGATTGGTGTGGCATATTAGAATTCAATCATAAATGAATTGGGCAACACCATTTCAGAGAACATGGGAGAAATACGAATAATTGGATTAGAAATGGGGGGCAGTTGGCGAAGAAATCTGGGAATGGTGAATGGGCGAAGAAATCTGGGAATGGTGAATGATCAATAGTCAGTGAATTGTGAATTGGACTCAACGAGGAGGCAGAAGCTAGAGTAATATGGGAGGACTGAATGGTCAGTGAATTAAGAATTTTGGAATTGGAGAGGTGGGGGGAGGGGGCGGCAGCTGGGGGGGGGGAATTCTGGAATAGGAGAACGGTAACTGAGTTGCGAAACGAGGCACAAGAGTCAGCGATTTCATATTTGGGGATCCGACAGTCAGCCTCGGGCGTGGAAATTCTTCCCAAAGATTTTTTTTTATTTTTTTTTATTTTTTGATGGGGGTGGAAGACATCCGAGGCACATATTTTAGTATAAACAACCTCAATTTACTCACGGTTTTGAAGATAAAATCAGAAGAAAATAAAAGAGAGGGAAACGGAAAACGAAAAGAGGCAGGGAAGAATGAGAGAGGAAGAAGAGTAAAAAGAGGAGGAGGGGGATGGTGATGAGGAGGAGGAATAAGAAGGGGAGGAGGAAGAGGAGGAGCAATAGCAGAGGAAGAGGGATAGAAGGAGGAAGGGGAGAAGTGGATGAGTATGAGGATGAGATGAGGGAGGAGGAAATGGAAGAAAAGGAAGAGGAAGAAAAAATGAATTTAACAATGACCACGAACACCGAAAAGAATTGTGTGTGTGTGTATATATATATATATATGGAGTAGAGGGAAACATGTATATATGTATATATATATATATATATATATATATATATGTATGTATATATATATATATATATATATATATATATATATATATATATATGCATACATTGTACTTTTACTGGTCTTTATGGGGTCTCTGTCCACCGATACTAAGGGTTTTCCTATCTTTCAAGCCCTAATCCTTGATTTAGGTTTCCCTTTGTGGATAGATGCTGATAGACTCCAATGGACCTTGGTAGACTCCGACGGACCTTGATTGGCTCCGCCAGATTCCGACTGACCTTGATAGACTGAAACGGACTCCGACTGATCTTGATAGACTGAAACGGACTCCGACGGATCTTGATAGACTCTGACAGATTCCGACAGACCTAAACAGATTACGATAAACTCCAACGGACCTTAATAGAATCCGATGGACTACGACAGCCATTGATAGACTCCGACAGATTCCGACGGACCTTTATAGATTCCGACAGATTCCGACGGACCTTTATAGAATCCGACAGATTTCGACGGACATTTACATACTCCGGCAAATCCTGAGACTCCAACTGACCTTGGCGGACTCCGAGAGACTCCAACGCAAGAGCAAACGTTTAATAAGGTGGAGCTGTATTTTCACGTGGTCATATACAAGTACCGTTTTCATGAGCATGATTAATGCAATATATCCGAGTCAAAGTGATTCCACTTACGCCATTAAGTGGTCTAGACATACATGTAGTAAGCGCTGAAACTATCAGTTGTTTTTAAAAACAATTAGCCAACTTTATGGATGGGGATGACAGGTGGTGATGGATACGGAGCTCCCTAGTGTAGGCCTTATGGTCTCTTGCAGTCTCCTTCATTCTTATGTACTACAGACGAAAGATAGGACCAGCGACGAGGAATGACTTACTCAAAGAATAATGTCTACCAAGAAATTCTGTATATCTATACCAATACCTCATTGTACAGACTTCTTGTATATTTGTATATGTATTGTTTATTCAATTTCATATTTCTTTTTGTTACACACACACACACACACACACACACACACACACACACACACACACACACACACACACACACACACTCACACACATAATATGTGCTCGAGTGTGTGTGTGTGTGTGGAGACAAATTGGCTATTATTATGGCTGATTATAAGGAACAACTAAAGTTATCAAATACATAGTGCGGCATACAGGGTACCAAAGGTACAGTGCTAGCAAGATTTGAATAAGCGTAGAACTTCCATTGGTTCTGCCTGTACTACTACTACTCGTAGTAGTAGTAGTAGTAGTATAAGTAGTGATAGTAGTAGTAGTATAAGTAGTAGTATAGTAGTAGTAGAAGTAGTACTAGTAGTAGAAGTAGTACTAGTAGTAGAAGTAGTACTAGTAGTAGAAGTAGTACTAGTAGTAGAAATAGTACTAGTAGTAGTAGTGGTGGTATAAGTAGCAGCAGTAATGATGATGGTAATGCTGATGATACTACTACCTCTAATGATAATAATGATTGATGACAATAATAATTATAATGATAATAATGATGATGATAATAATAATAATGATAGTATAATAATATAATGATAATAATGATAATGAAATGTAATAATAATATGGAATAATAACAATAATATAGTAATTAAAAAAAAAACGAAACCAGAAGGAGCGAGGACCGAAATAAAAGAAGAAAACCATAAAGAAAGGGAGGTGATTGGAAAGATTGAAAACAATCACTGATTGGAACGAGAGGCCGTTCCGCCATTCCAAGGAACGTTCCGGGTCGTTCCAGAATGCAATGGCCTTCGTTTTGAATTGGCTCCGGATTAATCTAGAGAGAGAGAGAGAGAGAGAGAGAGAGAAAGGGAGGGAGAGAGAGAGAGAGAGAGAGAGAGGGAGGGAGAGAGGAGAGAGAGAGAAGGGAGGTAGAGAAGAGAGAGAGAGAGAAGGGCGGGAGGGAGGAGAGAGAGAGAAGGGCGGGAGAGAGGAGAGAGAGAGAGAGAGAGAGAGAAGTGAGGGAGATAGGAGAGAGAGAGAAGGGAGGGAGAAAGGAGAGAGAGAGAGAAGGGAGGGAGAGAGAAGAGAGGGAGAGAGCAAGAGAAAAAAGGGAAAAATTTTGTTTCATCAATGTAGTGAATGTATGTATATATACATACATGCATATATAAATACAAAGAAAGCATACTTCTAGAGAGAGAGAGAGAGAGAAATGGGTGGCTAGCCGTGGCTGCCACTTGCCCGGGCTACCGGAACACGTAAGACAAAGGTGACTGTTTTCACAGTTGTCATGAGTCTGTATCTCGCACTTGAGAATATGAAATCGCGCTTATCGTTAAGAAAACTAAATACATAAAATAATTTCACCTCCGTAGACATTAGGTCGTCCGTGTGAACTCGGCAAACACAATTAGTTGAGTGGTAGTGTCTATAGCAGGATGCTATGTTTAAGATTATCGTATTATTCATTTTTAACATATTGAATTGTTCTGTCAGTTTTCATGAGGATCCGCTAAACCGTTTTCTCTACAGTTAAAAGTAAAATCTCTGTTTTTATATATATATAGATATAATGTAGTGGCACGTTTGTAAAATGAGACTTATCAACCCACTGTGGTCCTCTTCAGCAGAACGATACATATTTATTCTCTCACTCCACACTGTACATCATTCTGCTGAAGAGGATCACAGATAGTGGTCGAAATATACAAATTTTCTGTCCATCTTATCTCATTCTCCGACAGTGGGTTGATAAGTCTCATATATAGATATTTGTGAAGTATCAAGGATAAGTTGACTTCGAACTTTTGAATTTTGCTGTACAAGGGAATGAACAGATTATACGTGAATAAAATCGCTTCCCGCAGACAGAAATGGGATACATTCACCACGACACTGGACTGGAAAGGGAAAATAACATTGGACGTCATAAGGATAAAATTTCAGAATCTCTGTTGACCTGAGATGCTGAAACAGCAGCCTGAAATCAAGAAAGAACATTCTTGCTGATGTCCATTTTTCGTACAAAGGTCTTAAAGACGGATTCTTGCGACGCATTATAAGCCGATTTTTATTCGAGTCCATAGATCCCAAAAATCTTGAATAAAATCGCCTGGCGACAGCCAGATTTTAAGGGGATGCTTCATCCAATACGGAAATGTGGCGTTTATTTAAAAAAAAAGAAAAAAAAAAAAGAATAAAAATGTTTAATTCTGAACAAAGAGAAAATATGTGGGTTTTGAATTTAGTTAAACGCTTAGTTCCTGAATAAAAAAACGAAAAGTTATATTTTGAGTTTTAAATAAAAGAGACGTTTCATATGATTTTTATAAAATGCAGTTTGCTTAACATGATCACCATATACCAGAATAAACCATTTTGAAAAAAAAAAGTTTGAAACAGGATGAAAATAAATCTGAAATGTCTGTTGAAAAGAAAAAGGGGGGGGGGAAGAACGAACGAAAAAATAGAAAAATAGAAAAATCATTGTAACAAGAATTAAACAATTTATAGATAATCCATTCTTAGAAAGAAAGGTACAAGGTCTTACTTAACCTTATGTTATGTGAAAAACAACGAAGAAAAAAGAGATAAAACAAAAGACACGAACGAAAGCGACGGGTAAAGTATAGTGGAAGAGAAAAGTAGAGTGAACGAAATCTAAAGAGAACGAGCGAAAGGGAGTGATGAGGTGTAGTGTCGGAATTAGGAGGGCGAAGCAAATCTTGATCACATCGGCAACATTGTACGGAAAGGAGCTCCCTTGTTTGGATCCCAGTGGAGGAAAGTGGAGGCGAGTGGAGGAGGAGTATTAGGAAAGATGGAGTGACTCATCACTGTCTTGGATCACGTGCTGGATTCATGATCTACAGCTATTCACCTTTCAGACGAGAGCTCCATATGGTCAGGTTTTTGGGTACTACTATGACCTTACGCGAGAACACACACATACACACACACACACGCGCGCGCACACACACACTCATACACACACACACACACACACACACACACACACACACACACACACACACACACACACACACACAGTTCTCTTACACGACTCGGTTGGTAGAGTCTCAGACTGTCAGTACGGGGGTGCCGGCGGTACCTGGTTCGAACCCTGCCCAGGGCTGAAATTATTTCAATATCGCTGCGCTTCGAGTCTTTACTCCGACTCTCGTGGGGCGGGGAGTTGGGTGTGTGTGTGCGTGTAAGGTCATAGCATTACCCATAGATCGGTCATACGAGCTCTGAGCTCTCTTTCCGGGAGGGAAATAGCTGTCGATCACAAGTCCAACACGTGATCCGAAGACCGAGGTGAATCACACACACACCGAAATCTTGCCCAAGGAAGCGGATGGTGAGTGCAGTGTTATGATGATTTTAAGCCCTGGGAGGGGACGAACTTTGGACCGTTGAGTTAACAGCCCAGATAGGTATCATTACACTAACTAGCGTGAGCATGTGTGTATGTGCGCGCGCGTGTGTGTGTCTGTGTGCGTGTGTGTGTGTGTGTGTGTGTGTGTGTGTGTCTGTGTGTGTGTGTGTGTGTGTGTGTGTGTGTGTGTGTGTGTTTGTGTTACAAGGCTGAGACGCTTAAAACTTCATTTGCTTTAACTTAGTTCAACTTCATACAGAAATTAATTTTAATTTCTTAGTAACCTTGACTGAATATCATTCTTTCATTGGGTATAAGGCCAACCGCCTTTGCGTGTATCAAAACCAGATGACGAAGAATTTCCATAGTTTAATGACGGTTTTAGTTGAAATTAAACATTGAAAGGAACATCAAATAATTTTCTCCGACTTATCAGTGACGTCACAGTTGTTGGATCTAAAAGGTCATCTCGGTTGCAGGGTGCAATCAAATGATGACGTCACACAGCTTTACTATAGGATACCACGTCATCGCAACAATCTTGCAATATTGCAGAAATGTGGCAACGTCGCTTTATTAGACGTTGAATAGCTGCGCCAGAACGATTATTTGTTCCTTTAGAGCCTAAGGGCCTTTTCGATGCCAGCTGAGTGCTAGTTGGGTACCAACGAAGTGCCAGCTGAGTGCTAGTGAGCCACCAGCTGAGAGCTAGATGGGTGCAACGAAGTGTCAGGTTAATGTTAGTTAGGTGCCAGCGTATACCAGCTGAGTGGTAATTAGATTCCAGCTGAAAGCCAGTTGGTAGCCAGGTTAGTGGGAGAAAGGTTCTTCTTTAGTGCTAGGAGAGTGTTAGGCAGTCCAAGGGGGGTAGTATCTGGGGAGGGTCCATTCCAGGGAACAGATACGCCACATGGAGTCACACCACATATATCACAAACACCATATACATCACCCTTCAACATGTTAACCCACGCCTTAGTTCCTTATCACGGTATGTGTGTGTGTGGGGGGGGTTATGTGTGTCCCTTCCCTTAGATGAATAAAGTCGCTTAACTCTTTGATTGATTTTATGGAATTTTTGGCTTGAAGGCCAAGCGTCGGAGCCGGTAGGCCATTCAGCGCGCTTGACTCTTTGGATAAGGTCTGAAAGGTACGTTACCGATACCAAAGAACCGAAAATAAAGCCTTAACTGCTTCCCTATTAACTGAATAAAATCTCCTGGTAAAATATTTATGGCCCGTATTTTCTCTAAACACAAACCTGCCAATGCTGCCTATGCTTCCAGTAAGAGTAGTGTGTATAGTAGAATGGTGTTGGACTGGCTTTGTGCGTATGTGTTGTCTGAATCGGACATCAGGCGAGCCCTACATGGTGGAGAGATACATATGTATGGAGCCTTACTATCAGGACACCTGTTTTTATGTCCCCCCAATGGGGATTAGAACTCTGTTCTCCTACACGTTAAGCAAGCGCGATATTACTGAGCAATTCGTCATTTCTTCCCTTTGGTCGTGGGAAGAGTCAGCTGAATGAGGTCATGGAGAGAAGCATACGAATCGTAAAATACTGCTCAAGAATTAACAGGACCTTTGACTTCGCGAGCTTATTCCTTTAACTACCGATAAGGTATCCCACTGGTGAATGAAATTGCTTGGCGGTAACCATGATTAGGTTCAAACACTCTCAAAGGGCTAGAATGTGGGTTTTGTGTCTTAGAAATATCTTTTAGAAATAGGAAGTGTGGGTTACTGGATACTTCAACCTTGTGAAGTTGCATACAAACTAATGTGTACTGTTATAATGTACAGATCAGGGGTTTTCAGGGTGGGTGGTTTGCGATTTTTAGTGGGTGGTTGTATAATACGAAGATAATAGGCATAAAATGTCAAAATATCTAAAACATATCCTAAAATTAAACTTTTGTAATATTAATTGGATATATATAAAACGTTTTTGATTTTTCAAAATATCGGTACAAAATTTTCTGTTGTTTTTGTATAATGTGTTTTGTATAAATCCATAAAAAAATGCGGTAGGTGGAGAGTGACATATTGTAATCTCTTTGAGATATATCAGAGTGACCTTGTGTAAAAAGTTATATATTTTGACGCTGCAAGTGACCTTAAAGGTTAATTGTTACTGTGTATTCTGACTTTGTAAAGGTAACTGTGTATGTTGTTATGTTATTCAGATAATACTACATATTGTGATCTAGTACAGGGAAAAGTCACCATGTATAACGAAGTTGCAAAAATTAATATTTTTGGTTATTGTGCCATTGTGAGATGAGTGTTACTGTTGTGACCTTATTGGGCATCACCAAATATTGTGTCCATACAAAATTCGACCTTTCCGAGTATCACCTTGCACTGTGATAATTCAAGATTGAAAGGTAATGTTTACTGTGACATTATGAACGGAATGTTACCTTGTGCTCTGACCTTATCAAAATGTTACAGTGTAATGTGAACTCGTACGGATAAACAACAGCGTAAAGTTGACACTGAAACTTGCCTGAAATCCTGAATCAATACAGGATCTCCGAGGTGTCACTGTCTAGGGGAGTTGACGTCACTGCTCTTCGGTTGCCATGGCAACGAAAGCATAGTGTAGGATGGTATTGACTGTCCTCTCGTTGGTACTGAGAGTCTGGTACTTGTCTCTTAAACCCGTTTCTCGCCAATTGGTACTTATTGTATTATAGCTGCCGCCAGGCTATTTTTATTAATGTCCACGGCACTCCCTCACAGGACCAAAGGAGTTTACTTTGGCTAACGATTTTATTCAGTTTAAAGGAAACCCGAAGTCAAGGGTTAACACAGGGATGTCCCGAAAGGATTGGTTTAGGGTACAGACACTCGTATCCAAACTTAGTTCATTGTGACCGCCACATTCAACCGAGGTCACGAGGTCACAAGGTCACGACGCTTTTGCTGACGTCAGACGATTCTATCTGGGAAAGGTGAAGATCCCGGGATAAGAGGATTGCTTGGGGAGGTGGGCGGGGGTGGGGTAGGGGGTGGGTAAGATACCGTGGGCTCCAGCTATAGTGGATCGACCTCACTCCGTCCTATAAGGATTGGCTTAGTCTGTCATGGTACAAACCTTGGGTGATGGATGCGGAGAACGGCACAAAAGAAGAGACTAGCTTCTTGTAGTATGGGGATATATGCGTGTGGTGATAGTCGTGGTGGTGGCGATGGGACTAACTGTGGTGATATTGTTGTTGTAGTGGTGATAGTAGAAGTGGTAGTGGTTGGTGGTGGATCTAGCGGTACTAGTAGTGTTGGTAGTAATGGTGACAATAGTGGTAGTGGCGGAGTTAACGAAGGAAGTAGTGTTGGTAGTATCGGTATTGGTAGGAGTGATGACAACGGTGGTAGTGGTAACGGTAACGAGGTTAATGGTGGTGGTAGTGATGGACGCTGATAGTGGCGGTGGTTGTCGGGATGGTGGTGATAATGGTGTCAGTAGGAGTGGTGTTAATATAGTGATGGTAATGAAAGTAGAAATTATATCATATTCGCACGAATGTGTTAGTGGTGCTTAATAGCTGAGGGATTCGTGGTGACAAAAATAAAACGGTGTTACGTTACCTGGAGTGGTGAAAGAAGAGGAAACGTGTTAATAGTAGTGAAAGTAATAATTGGTACAGCTTAGATACTTTTACCAGTGGTTGTAGTAATTCTGGTATGGCAGTGGTATTTCTGGTATTGCGCAGGTAACCTTGGTGTAGTGGTGGTAGTTCTGGTATAGTAGTTGTAGTCCCGGTATGGTGGTGGTAGCTATGTTATGGTCGTGTTAGTGCTGGTATGGTAATGGTAGTTCTGGTATTATACGGGTAACCCCGGTATGATGGTAGTTCTGGTATGGTGGTGACAGTTCTGGTATGACAATGATCAGGTGCATCGTATGCCGTGGCTCCGTGTTCGATTCCTACAACTGTCAGTGACTTCGACTTCCTCTGGTGTCCCAGACACATAGGGCAAAGGTGACGAGCAAAGTCACAGCTAAGTGCACTGTCCCGATGCAGCAAACCGCTATTTTTCTTTTTCTTGGCCGATTTTGGGTCGCCTCCTCCCCTCCTTGGCCAAGGCTGTCGGAAACCAACGCGACAAAACCCGCAGCGGGTCCCGGGAATCGAACTCACGACCACCTGCTCGTGAGTTTGACATGATATCTACTGTGCTACCGTTTGGGCCGGCCAAGTGCCTCCTGGCGTGAATCTCTTGCTCTAATGGGTCATGATAGTTAATACAATGCCAACAGTACCAACAGTGCTCGTGGAAACGTTGGCAATTTTATCGCGCCGCTGTGACACTCTGAGTAATATGACGCGTACATGCTGACGCTTCCATTTTTATCCATTTTTCATATTCTACTTTCTATTTTCTACATATTCTTTTTCTTCTGCCCATGTGTCATTAATCCTCAGGACAATTGTGACAATATGTTGTTCCCCATTCCATTGGAAAAAGGTCTTTTGACTCTTCAGGAATTGTTTTGAAATTAATAGCAAATCTAATAAAGACACGCACTGTATTATTATTTCCTTTTTTGACTGAGTGCCCGCCCAATAAAGGACGCAATAAATTTTGAATTGTCAAAACTCCCCCACTGTGTCGAGAAAAAAAAAATGTCAACTTGAGTTATTTTTATATACGAAATGTAAAAATTAAATTCGGACCATCATATTCATGAAGAGGAAAAACTAGAGCACAGAGGCATTAAAACTCCACAATAGAGGGGACTTGTCCGCTTCTAACATTTGGGGACAAAATCGCAAAGAAGTAATGGCGTCATGTATGTGGTAATCATGGAGAAATTTAAGAAGAGTAAATGAACGGAGGGACAATAAATGTTAAAAAGTGTTCAGAATATCTTTTTGGGTGACGATTTTTTTTGTTTTTTTTTCGTAAAATAATACAACGTGTCTCTGGTCCGTAGGGGCGTCAAGTACTGAAGGCATTACACTCCCCTAGTAATGGTGGTGATATTTTGTAAACTTCCTTCTGGTAACTATCTGTGCAATAACCCAAGACTAGATCAAACGATTGAAAATTGCAATCTTCGAGATGATTTTTGCATCCATCAGATAACTTTGTATACCCGAGGGGAATCCACACAAACCCCTTGCTTACCATGGCTGCCGCCAGGCGATTTTATTCACACAATGGAAAGTTCCCATAGACATCAGGGAATCAAATCTCTGCCGATTCACTATTTTCGCGTCAATTTTCGATTTTTGTGTTTTTACATCTTTTTGCCACCACGCTATAGCCAGGCGATTTTGCTCAGTTTAAGGAAACTCTGTAGCCTTCACCTTATCCCCCCAACCCCCCCAACCCCGGGTACCAAGGTGTTATATGACACTTGGCTCCTTGATTCAACAGGAGGTGTAACATTAAGGTATAACAGAGGGTGCAACATTAACGAAACAGGTTAAGACTAATTGCAATCACTGAAGCTGAAGCTTAGTTAATCTAATATGGGGAGAAAAAATCAACCAGGTTAGACCCATCTCTCAAATGAAGCCAAATCAAATTTCACTTGGATAACATGATTAGCTCTCTAGGCTATCTCCATTATCCCCTTTCGTACCTGATGGTTCTTTTCCCTTTATACTTGTTGTCGCCAGGCTATTTCATTCATCTGTGTGTGTGTGTGTGTGTGTATTCACCTTGGTCCTTGGACCACGTGCTGGACTCGTGATCGACGACTATTTCCCTACCGGAAGAGAGTTCAGAGCTCGTATGACCGATCTATGGGTAATGCTGTGACCTTACACGCGCACACCCAGCTCCCCGCCCACGAGAGTTGGAGTAACAACCCGCAGCGCAGTGATACTGAAATTATTTCAGCCCTAGGCAGTATTCGAACCCGGACCGCCGTAGTGACAGTTAGGGACTCTACCGACTGCGCCACCGAGTAGTGTGTGTGTGTGTGTGTGTGTGTGTGTTCACCGAATTCTATTTACCCAATTGCAATAGACAGGGTCAGAGCTGTTTATAGGATTCCTTCTCTGCGATCCCATAGGCCAATTCTGATCTTAACCCTTTAGACTCCGATGACAAGATATCTTGTCATTTGGTCAAATAAAACAAAAAATCATAAAACACCAAAATGTTTGATTAAACACCAGAAAAATATAACGTCAGTCCTCGCGCGGTCAAGCCGCATCAGATGATATTCGGATGTACGGGCCGGCACGAGGCCTACCATATCCGGTTTTTCGTATCTACACCACAAGCGGCTGACATGAGTTGAATGGGTTAAATTGTCCCATGTTACATAACTGTACAATTATGCCATCCAAGCAATCCCATGAGTCGATAATCTTATACGGAAAACTATATCTATTAATGTTTTTTAAACATGTATTCCTTTTATATTTTATTTAATGGCCTCTGCTTTTCCTTTCTTGCCACACCGGTAGGCATTTTTTTGGGGGGCAATTATACCCATATTTTTTATGGCTCTAAACTCTACTATTAAATCACCTCCTCTAACGTTGGGAGCCTCAGAATACTCAATCTTTCTTCACGTGTTTTATCAGCACGATCTAGAACCACTGTAGTTGTTACTCATATACCCTATAAAAACCTGAAATCTTCTGTATTCTTAATTTTTCTTCTTATATTTGCATCATCTGCAAATAGATTAACAGAACTGGTCAAATAGTTTATATATATAATCCATCATGGCATTAACATATAGAAATGAACATTAATGGCGTTAACACTGACCCCTGTGAAACTCCACTAGTAACTTCTTTTCATTCTGATAACTTTGTATTTACTATTGTCCTTATTAACAAATTCCTTAGAAAGTTTTTTATTAACTTAAGGACAGTTCCTGACCTCCTACATGCTCTAAATTTCACACCATTATTGTGAAGTAACTTATCACATGTTCTCTCTAGGTCCAAGTAAACACAGTCCACCCAACCATCCCTTTCTTGCAAAACATAAATTAATTTTGAATAAAACCTCTGAAAATTGGAAACTCGATCCTCTTTTCCTAAAGCCAAATTGGTTCTCCATGATTTTTTTTTCTTCTTCCACATTCAGAACATTTGTCCTTCATTATTCTTTCACACATTTTAGATACCACAATGGTCATAGATACTGATCAACAATGTAGAAAAACCTTGCCATTAGGTACATAAATTGGCAAAATATTAGCCAGTTTCGAATCGTTTGGCTTTTTCCCTTCACTTGATGGACACAAAAAACTCTTGTATCTAATTCACAAGTTCTTCCCGACATTCTTAAAGTATCCAGGTTGAGATTCTATCAGCTTCAGTAATTTTCGCATCTCTTGTATGTCCACTTGTAGAAATCCCCTCATTTCTCTTAAAATGAGTCTCCTTGATATAGGTGAAAGTATCCAGGTTGATATTCTATCAGCTTCAGTAATTTTTGCATCTCTTGTATGTCCACTTTTGGAAATCCCCTCGTTTCTCTTAAAATGAGTCTCCTTGATATAGGTACACCAGGGGCTCTCAAGGTGGCCGATATCGACCCCCA
>NC_134814.1:15765919-15770919 GCF_046742065.1 Oratosquilla oratoria
TCAACATAAGCGGATCGGTTTTATAGACTTGATTTTTTTTTTTTCGTCCTCTCCCGACGCCCAGCCGACATGACGTCATATCGTCTTTAAGTCCATCGTGACATCATGTCATCTTTAAGTCCTTCACTGTCGAGGAAGTGCCTTGCAGATGAATAAAGTAGTCTGGCTGTAGCCAGATACACCAGGAAGAGTTTCAAAGAGAGAAAGAAAGAGAGAGAGAGAGACAAGATGGGGTAACACTCGACTCGTAATGGGTTCAGCCCCTTACAACAAAATTTCATCGTCTTCGTCGTCTTCGTCGTCGTCGTCGTCGTCGTCGTCGTCGTCGTCGTCGTCAGCAGTGCCATTACTGTATCCCAGCTCGGCTAGAGCATCCGATATCCCACTATCCATTTTCTATAAGTCTCGTTTTCCATTCCGGGATTTTGTTTCCTGCCAAGGGGATGGTCCTACTTCTTCGGGCTGCACGCCGGCAGGCAGGTCCCCCGTCGACCTACAATATAATATACCAAGGTGGGATTTCGTTCAAGCCGGGGCTAGTTTAGTGTTTATCATCAGTGTGAGACAGGAAACGTAGTTCCTTTAACCCTTCCTCCCTTTAATACTCTATCTCAGCAGCCGGCAGGTGATTATATTCTTCTGGGGTAACGCTCCGTCTATTCTAAAGCGCCTAACTTTACATAATTTATTCTGTCTGTTTAGCTTCGGTGAGGCCCTTGTAACACATTTGATCATATGTTACGCTCTATTAAATCTATTTCAGTTAATACAGATTTTATGTTTAATGATCCTTTGCATGACCTGTCTATCCCTAAGGGAAACGATACAGCCTGTGTACTTCGCCACGGTGCCTTTTCCTGGCTTGGTAAGGCTTGATATGTGAAGATGGGTCTTCCTGGCTTATACGAGGCTTTTATTCACTGATGGTTCGAATCCCGCACTACTCTCCGATTCCTAGCAGTGACTGTTACCTTCCCCAGCAGTCCAAACGCTCGACAGGGCAAAAATGACGTCTTCGGCCGCAGCAACGCGGTTCCTGGAGTAGACTCTTCATCTTAGACCTCAACCTGGAAGACGATATCCATCGGCACAATATTTCGACTTAAAAAAGGCCCTTGCCTGCGGCCGAAGCCGTCTTCTTGCAATGGTTAAGTAGCACACTTCCCCAGCGGTGACCCTGCTCACAGGATCATCTACGAGAAATATTACCCAAAGTGCATGGTCATGCAAACGACGTGGCAGAGTTAGGTGGAAATGGATCGGGCAACTACCTGGGAGAAGAGTAAGTGTACCTTTTTTTAATCACTGATTGGTCATGCTATCTATCTCGTCTACGAATTTGTTATGAATATGATCTCTCCCCAACCCCGGTCTACGTACTTGAACATGAACCCAACCCCGGTCTACGTACTTGGATATGAACCCAACCCCGGTCTACGTACTTGGACATGAACCCAACCCCGGTCTACGTACTTGGACATGAACCCAACCCCGGTCTTCGTACTTGGACATGAGTCCAACCCCGGTCTATAATACTTGGATATGATCTCAACCCCGGTTTACGTACTTGGACTTCAACCCAACTCCGGTCTACGTACTTGAATATTAACCCAACCCCGGTCTACGTTCTTAGACATGAACCCAACCCCGGTCTACGTACTTGAATATTAACCCAACCCCGGTCTACGTTCCTGGGTATGAAACCAACCCCTGTCTACGTTACTTGGACTTCAACCCAACCCCGGTCTACGTACTTGAATATTAACCCAACCTCGGTCTACGTTCCTAGAAATGAACCCAACCCCGGTCTACGTCCCTGGGTATGAAACCAACCTCTGTCTACGTTACTTGGACTTCAACCCAACCCCGGCCTACGTACTTGGATATGAACCCAACCCCGGTCTACGTACTTGGACATGAACCCAACCCCGGTCTACGTACTTGGACATGAGCCCAACCCCGGTCTACGTACTTGAATATTAACCCAACCCCGGTCTACGTCCCTGGGTATGAAACCAACCCCTGTCTACGTTACTTGGACTTCAACCCAACCCCGGTCTACGCACTTGCATATGAGCCCAACCTCGGTCTACGTTCTTAGACATGAACCCAACCCCGGTCTACGTCCCTGGGTATGAAACCAACCCCGGTCTACGCTACTTGGACTTCAACCCAACCCCGGTCTACGTACTTGAATATTAACCCAACCCCGGTCTACGTACTTGGATATGATCCCAACCCCGGTCTACGTACTTGGACTTAAAGTCAACCCCGGTCTACGTACTTGAATATTAACCCAACCCCGGTCTACGTACTTGGATATGATCCCAACCCCGGTCTACGTACTTGAATATTAACCCAACCCCGGTCTACGTACTTGGATATGATCCCAACCCCGGTCTACGTACTTGAATATTAACCCAACCCCGGTCTACGTACTTGGATATGATCCCAACCCCGGTCTACGTACACACGTACTCTGACCTCGACCCCGGTCTACGTACTTGAATATGAACCCAACCCCGGTCTACGTACTTGGATATGATCCCAACCCCGGTCTACGTACTTGAATATTAACCCAACCCCGGTCTACGTACTTGGATATGATCCCAACCCCGGTCGACGTACACACGTACTCTGACCTCGACCCCGGTCTACGTACTTGAATATGAACCCAACCCCGGTCTACGTACTTGGATATGATCCCAACCCCGGTCTACGTACACACGTACTCTGACCTGGCACAACCTCGCACGACCTCGCACAACGTGAGGAGGATCGTCGTGTTTGGGTTCTCGTTTGTTTACGAACACAGACGTTTCCGGGTGCCGATGCGACGCAGACACACGGTGCTACTCCTTTCTTCTTCTTCTTCTTTTTTTCAGACAAACATCCTCACCCTTACTTCCTGTCCCGTCTCGAGTCTGCAAAAATATTATATACAGACAATGGCGCTCACGTGTGTGCGCGTGCTCGTGTGCATGGCGATCGTAAGCACGGATACATAACACGTAAACACAAATAAACTCGTGCACGCGCGCCCACACACATAAATGCGCATGCAGACACACACACACACACACACACACACACACACACACACACACACACACACACACACACACACACACACACACACTGAAAAACACGTATGAAAGATGCTTTAATTTTATTTGTTTGTGAGTGTGTGTGTGTGTGTGTTACTGAGTGTTGTAATTATATGTACATACAGTATACTAGAAAACCTGGCCCGCTTTGTGAACCCCAAATTTGCAAGGAAAGGGAAGGAAAAGGGGTGATAAAGACAACGAAAACGAGTTCATAACTCCTCAGGCAGAATCAAGTAAAGTAAGTCGGACGCCTAAAAGTGTGGATCTGCGTCAGAAAGCGGCGAAAAGCGCCGGAAGGCGACGCTAAGTCGTAATGGATTCGCATGGAAGGCGGAAGGAAGGCGTAGGTCGAAAAAGAAGTCGCGTCGTTGGCGTCTTTGTTATGGTGAAGGCGGAGGGAAGAGAGAGAGGGGAGGGGAAGGAGTGACGGGGAGTGGAGAGAGTAGAGAGGGGAAGTTTCGATTTGGGCAACGCGTAAGAGAGTAACGGGGAACATAACAATCTTGAGTTGTTGGGAGACTGGTGGGGGAGGGAGAAGGAAGGAGGAGGAGGAGGAGGAGGAAGAAAATGAGGAAAGGAAAGTAGGAGAGGAAGTGGTGAGGAAGAGGAGAAAAGGGGAGGAATTGAAGGATAAACGAAAGGGAAGAGAAGGAAGAGGACAAGGGAAGAAAAGATATGAAAGCGAGGGAAGAGAGGAGGAAGCAGAAGCCGAGAGAAGAGAATAATAATGAACAGTAAAAGAAGGAGGGAAAGAGGAAGGAAAGGAAGAAGAAGGAAGGGAAAGAAGAAGGAGGAAAGGAAGATGGGGCGTGAGAGAAAGAGTTGGAGAAAAGAGGGCGAGGTGGAGAGGGAAGGAGGGAGGATAGGAAGAAGAGGAAGAGGAGGAGGGAAGGACAGAGGAGGGAAAGGATGCAGCAACAAACAGTCTTGGATGGAAAACAAACAATAATCACAATAAAAAATCATGAGAGTGAAATGCAAAACACGAATACGAAATATCAAGAAGGAAGGAGAGAAGGAAGGGGAGACATCGGAATGAAGGAGGACATAATCAGAAAGGAAAAACAAGAGAAAAATAATAAGAAAAAAATAAAAACGAAATAAAAGGGAGTAATAGGAAGATTGTTATGTACTGTGGAGTAGCGGAAAACAAAAGTACGGATACAGGAAATACGAGAAAGAGAGAAGAAAGGCGGGGAAGAAGAATGAGAAAAACAAGAGACAAAAAAAAAAAAAAAGATGAGACTCTCTACAATTCAGTGGTTCTTAACCTATGGGGAATTCCCCCACTAGTGGGGAATGGCGGAGTTGCCAAGTGGGGAATGACCGGTCGGACAGAAGAACCACTTTTTTCTTTTCTTTTTTTTTTAATTTTTCTTTTTTTCTTTTTCTTTTTTTTTCTTTTTTTTTTCTTTTTTTTTCTGGTGTCTTCTTGTTGTCACATTTCGTGCAAACAAAAATTAAGGGCCGTAAAATGGCACAAAAAAGCAAAGCGTATATTTACGTACTAAACACTGCATGGGTTAAAATCGAATTTGTCAAAGACCGATGCTGTGGTGGGAATGGAGAGTTGGCTCACTAAAAAGTGGGGAATTGGAGAAAAAAAGGTTAAGAACCCCTGCTCTACATAGTCTTTTCATCTTAATAGGAGATAACCTTTCGTCGTATTAGGCCAAATCTTTATAATGAAAATGTTAATTACTTCAGATCGGTGACAGAACTTACATATTTTATCCTGGCTAGAAACAAACTATTTAACCTCAGGATTAAAACCCGAATTGAATGGTTAACCCTTTAACGAAACGAGTTAATCAACTTCACCCATATATGGCAGCAATTCTTGTATATGATATCCCTAACTGTCGCCAGGCGATTTCATTCGGATGAAGG
>NC_134814.1:15775919-15783419 GCF_046742065.1 Oratosquilla oratoria
AGCGTGTGTTCTTGAAAATGCAAGGTTGACCACGAAGAAAAACTATTAAAACAGAGCGCTTTCCTGTATTCAGATCTTCAGTGCATATAATACATAGTGAAAGATACAAAGGTGCAGAATATATAGGTGGGAAGGAAGTCTCCACGTTCCCTTTGTTTCCCACCTATATATTCTGCACCTTTGTATCTTTCACTATGTATTATTTGCACTGAAGATGTGAATACACGAAAGCGCTCTGCTTTGATAGTTTTTCTTCGTGGTCAACCTTGCATATATATATATATATATATATATATATATATATATATATATATATATATACATACACACACACACACACACATATATATGTATATATATATATATATATATATAAACAGTATATATGCAAAGTAATCACGCAATCACATAAACACGTGATAAACTATACTCGTATAACCACTAGAAAAAACGGTACCGAACATCTTCAAGGTTATAAAGAAATCATACAAATTGTGACAGTGACATAATATAGAATTATAAAAAGGGGAATCCGGAGAGGTCCATTGTGAAATCGCTCTCAAGTTACAAAATTATCATCAACAAATCTTTTGATAATAAAATTTCACTATTTATACAAACTCAAATTCATATCCATATTGTTTTTCAAATTATTTTTATTATAACATGATTCAGTTTTGTTTCTATAATGTAATTACATGAGGCAATTTCTTTTTAGTTTTTCTAGTCAATTCTGTGCTCATAGTCTTTTTGATGAACAAACAGCCCACTTGACATTTGCCCCGTTCTAATGTTGTATCTATGTCGACTTACCCTTTTGTTCAAATCTCTGCCTGTTTGACCTGCGAATATGCACTTAAAATTACAGTCCATAAATGGAATGCTGTCTACACAGTTTTCCCTTTCCCTTGGAGAATTTTTAATTAACAAGCTCTTACCATTGTTATTATTTTTAAATATAACCTGGGTCCCAAAAATAGAGTGCAAGAAAGGCGGATTAGATTTTCATGGTATGGAATAGCTAAAATTGTTCTTATCAAAATGTTTTCTCTGGGATATGTCATAGAATTATTTCCTTGTGTTTTGTGCCTTATCTGATGGATAAGGCACAAAACATAGTATATCCATTTGTAGACTTCAATAGCGCACCAGAAGTTACAAAAGAAGAAGAAGAGTTTGCTCTCAAAAGTATGAAACTAGGAAAATCACCTGTGGGAAATGGTATATCGATCAGTCTTCTGAAAGACGCAGAGAAAGATTTTCAGTGTAAATTAGCGCAGTTGTACACCCAGTGCTTACGTCAAGAAAGCGTTCCTGAACCCTGGTGCAATGCTTTAGTGATTTTACTTCATAAAAAAAGAAGACCAGAATGATCATAGGAACTACCGACCAATTAGCTTGCTATCAGATGTATTGAAAGTATTCTCCACGATCCTTACAAATAGACGAAGTCAAGTTTTAGATGGAAACCAAGAGAACAGGCAAGCTTTAGAAGTAGATATTCGATCTAGACCATTTGCAGGCAATGAATCAACTAATCGAGCAAACGATAAAATACAATATATCTTTTTGTTTAGCTTTTGTAGATTACGAGAAGGCATTTGACTCGGTAGAACAAATAGCAATATCAAACTTGCTACGTTAGCAGGGTGCAAACGAAAAGGTGTTAGGGTTCTAGAAAGGATTTATGCGAAAGGTACCTCTGAAATTCGACGATATAAAGATATGTAAAATATAAAGATCGAGAAAGGAGTACGGCAAAGCGATATAATTTCACCCAAATATTTACAGATTGGTTGGAAGTGATTTTCAGATGGTTGAGTTGAGAAGAGAGAGGTTTGAAAATTAATGGCGCGTATCCCAATCACCTAAAATTTGCGGATGACATTATTTTTATTTCAAAAAGAGCATAATACAAGCATGATATGCCGAGTGGTTTGAAGATGGAAGTCTCAATGTAGGTTTGAAAACGAATAAGAGTAAAACCAAAGCAATGTTCAACACAAAAGCTCATAGTAAAGATATTACAATAGATGGTGAGGATATTGAAGAAACTGAAGAGTATAATTATTTAGTCCAGATGATGAAAATGACTAAAGATCACGATAATGAAAGAAAAAGGCGCTTTGGAATTGGTTGGAAAATGTTTGGTAAGTATAATAAGATCACGAGAGGCTCTTTGCCTTTATGTTTGAAATGCAAAGTTTATAATCAATGCAGTCTGACAGCAATAATATATGGATGTGAGACTTGGCGATTGACGAAGGCGCAAGAGACAAAGGCAAGAGTGCACAGAAGAGAATGAAAAGATCAAAGGTGGGAATAACGTAGAGAGACTGAAAGAGAGCAAGTTGGGTGAGAGAGCAGACTAGAGTGAAAGATATTGTGGAGGCGGTGAAAGAGAGGAAGTGGAATTGGGCAGTTTAGTGCGTACGACTGGTGAGCGATGGAGCAAGTAGGCACCGCGAGATGGGAAGCGTGGAAGAGGGAGACCAGACAGAGGGTGGAGAGACGAGATAGAGAAGTTTGCAGGAGTGACGTGGCAGATGTTGGCGTAGTTGTACGAGTCATGAAATGCTATGAAAGAGGACTTTGTTCAGCAGTGGACTCAGGATGGCTGATTGATTGATGATATGTAAAGAGAGAGAAAAAGAGAGAAAGAGAGAGAGAGATGTGGGGAGAGGGGGGGTAAGGAGACGACCAAGACTATCAAGGAAAAACAAGAGAAGAGAGAGCCAGACATGACAAAAGTTTGTTTAAAAACAGAAGTTCTTGAGGGCTCAAAAATAAGGAAAGAAATATTCGTAGAAAAAAAAAGAAGAAAAAAAATCAAAACAAGGAAAAAACGGCGAAGAGGAACGGACGAGCAAGTATAAGAAAGAAATGGGATTACGCAAATTGATGATTTAATAGATAAAACAATAAACAGTAAAATAACCAATAAGTGAAAAGTAAATAAGTTGATAACTATATAATTAAGCAAAAATATGGATAGATTAAGTTGACAAATAAACTAATAAAATTAATAAATAAATAGGTAAGTAAATAGATGAATAAGATGAATAAACAGATAAATCGATAAACAAATATGCAAATGTATAAATAAATAAATGAACAGAGAAACAAATAAACAAATAAATAAATAAATAAAATTAAATTGTGAGTTGACATTTAAAGTTAAACTATACAACACAAAGGGCAAAGGTGACTTTCTTGATCGCCTCCATTCTGGTGAGGGTCTGTCAACTTAGATTTCTCACGAATACAATAAAAAAGAGACAAATTGGTGATGTAGTTCGAATATATTAGTAGGAAATATGTAATGGAAAACTGAATCACGAGAAACAGAATACGTGAACAAGGTTACAGAAATAAAATAATACAAAAAAAAAAGACAGCGGTAGAAATTTATAAATAAAGAATATTTATTTTTTCTGAAGGGAATACAGAATAGAGACTCGTGGAATACAGAATGCAAAACACACGCACACACACATACATACACACACACACACACACACACACACACACACACACACACAGATCAGTCATACGAGCTCTGAGCTCTCTTCCGGGAGGGAAATAGCTGTCGATCACGAGTCCAACACGCGATCCAAAGACCAAAACCAAGGTGAATACACACACACACACACACACACACACACACACACACAATATTTTTGTAAATACATTAAATAGTCTAGAAAAACATTCAGAACCGTGAATGCAGACAACAAAATGACAATGATTGAGTATGTGAAATAGAAGAAGAAAGAAGAGTAAATAGAAAATAGGTAAAGAGATTAATAGATGAAAAAATAAGTTGATAAATAAATGAATAAACAATTAAATAAGATAATGAATAGATAAAAATAAGGAAAAATTTCTGAGGATGGAGATGCGGTCCTGAATATAGAATACAGTAACAAAGAGGACAAAGGTCTTTAATGAGAAATTGAGAATGTTGTAAAGAAAATACAAATCTAATTTAAAACACAGAAATCAAGAAAGGATGAATACAATGTAAAGATGAGATTCAAAATGAAAGACAACAAGAATAAATAAAAAATAAAGAAATAAGTAAATAGGTAAATGAATAAATAAATAAATTGAAAACGGTAAGGCTTACAAGAATACTCATACACTTACGGATACTTCGAAGGATGGAAAAAGATAGTGGTAATAGTAAATAGAGATTATGTAATGACTTAAAAAGATGACAGACACTGACAAAGACCTCCAAATTTCGAGTAGACCTCACGAAGCAAATAAAATTCAGAATAGAAAAATAAAAATTGAAAAAGGAAGGAATGAGGTAACAACGAACAGAGAATATATAACGACTAAGAAAGAAAGGAAAAAATGTAGTTGTAATGACTATGACAGTAATGAAGAAATAAGATAATATAGACTAAGAGAAACTGGACTGCACAGGTGTGAACACAAAATGTTGATATGAACATAAACACAAAACACAGATACTGATTTCCTTGAGGGCGAGAGAATGTGGGGGAAATGAAAAAAAAAAAAAAAAAAAAAACATAACCTTGGAAAACTTAAAATCCATGACAGACGTACAAAGAATCGAGGACACTTCTCATGAAGATGAAAGAAATGGAAGAAGTATGGCAGAAGGAACCAACAAAATAACGCAGAATGATATTGAACATAGAGACATAATTATTCACCTTATCGCTAACACGTATCATGAACTTAATTAACTTGGAAGGCAAGATATACGCTGACGGCGACACGCGCGAACTAGGAAGAAGAACATGTAGAAGGAAGTCAACAGGAGAGGAGAAGAGGAACAGGGACGGATAATGTATGGTCAATCTGGTGGAGGGCATGAGAGGGGTGTTTGGGGTATGTGTGGAGGGGACGAGTGGAGGGAGTGAGGAGGGTTAGGTTGTGTGGAGGGGACGTGTAGGGAGGGAAGGAGGTTCAGGGTGTGTAAAGGGGACGGCATTTGTTTGCTGAGGAGGAGGCATGTTGGCACGGAGACGTGTGTGTGTGTGTGTGTGTGTTTGTGCGCGCACACATACACTTATACACACATACACACACACACACACACACAAACACACACACACACACACACACAAACACACACATGCACACACACACACACCTACACACGAAGAGCTGGTTGCCTTAAGTATTTAAAAAGATGAGAAAATGAGGGAAAAAAAAAGAAGGGAATGAGGGAATGAGAAAACATGTAGCAGGGAATGATACAGGTAGAGAACCAAAGAAAAAGAAAAAAAAATTAAGATAGAAATCCTAGAGAGAGAGAAAAAAAGAGAAAGAAAGAGAGAAAAAATATTTCTTTTTCTTTCCTCTTTTCTTTTCCAAGACGGCAGTAACTTAGGATCATAAGTCTTGGCTTGAGAGGGCTCGAAAACAAAAATAGCCTCCCCTAAAAAATGTATATATAAAGTTAAATGCAGCACTGCTTGAAGGGCGAAAGGAAAAGAAAGGCAGATTTTAAGAAAATATGAAGAAATGAAGGTGACGGGAAGAGAGAGTGAGAGAGAGAGAGAAGAAGGAAGAGAGAAAGGGAGAGAGAGAAAGAGATAGAGAGCGATGAAAGAAATAGCAGGAGGAGAGAATCGAAATTTCGAAAAGAAGTGAAGACAAAACATAAAAAAAAGGGCCCAAGAGAAAGGGAGAGAGAAAGAGAGAAGAGAGAGCGATGAAAGAAATAGCAGAAGATAGAATCGAAATTTCGAAAAGAAGTAAAAAAAAAAAAAAAAAAAAAAAAAGGCCCAAGGAAAAAAAAAAAAAAAATGTGGAAAAACCTCGACTGAAAAACACGAGCCGGTTACCCGTGACTTCCTGACGATCACAGAAAACACCGAAGCTAAGATCCTGCGGTCGGTTTGTTGCTCAGACCCGGTAGGAAGGTGCCGCAGGCGGTGTTGGCTGCGGCAGGAGGGCGGCTGTCAGGAGCGGGTACAAGGGGGCAAGAATATTTTTTCATTTATCTATTCATCTATTTATTTATTTACTTACTATTATCATTTTTTTTACCATAGTGGTTGTGAGCTGGAAGACTTTTATTTTACCAGGAGCGGGTACAAGGGACAAGAATATTTCATTATTTATCTATTTATTCATTTATTTATTTACTATTATTATTATTATTATTATTATTTTGCATAGTAAACGGCTGTGAGCTGGAAGACTTTTTTTTTATTTTTTTTTTATTTTTATTTTTTTTACAATTTTTCTCTTTTTTTATTTTATTTTATTCGGAAGAAAGAATCTACTGTGGAAATCGGTATGACGAGGCTCCTTTTTTCATTCATTCCTTTTCTTACTTCTTTATTTTTTCATTGTTGCCTGGTGGCACTGACTGGGATCCAGACTGGCACTCTTCCCGTCGGCCTTCTGGCCCTCAGGAATCAAATTAATTTTCCTCCTTTTCCAGACGATTTTTTTTTCTTTTTTTCTCAAAACGGTGCGTATCCAGGAGCCCGAGAGCGCGGCGAATCTTATATAAGAAGGTCGTGAGCAAATAAGTGAAGATATGAAAAACAATTTGCAGAATGCAAACACACACACACACACACACACACACACACACACACACACACACACACACACACACACACACACACACACACACACTTGTCGATCACGAGTCCAACACGTGATCCAAAAGACCAAGGTGAATACACACACATACACACACATACACACACACACACGCGCGCGCGCATATTCACATACATACAGAGCGCACAAAATACTTATCTTATTATTGTATGTGTATATACGTGTGTGTTTCTGTTTATGTGGGTATGTGCATATATATATATATATATATATATATATGTGTGTGTGTGTGTGTGTGTGTTTGCGTAATAATAGTACACAGAAAACGAGCTACGCTCATAAGTTCCTATGTGTATGCGTGAGTATGTGTGTGTGTGTGTGTGCAGAGCATATCAGCTGAAGATCTCTGGTCCATAACGAGGTCAGGTAACGAGTGAAAGATAAATAAAGAAATAAACAAACGCGTTAGCAAAGAAACTAATCAATGATTACACAAGTGAGTACCCGCATACATACAAAAACAATACCGACCCCATTTCCTAATCAATAGGATGCCGGGGTGAGTAAGGCACAGTGCCGCCCAGTTCGTAACAGATTAAAGGAAACGACCCCTATGTATTGTACATCCATAACCCAAGCAGGTGGCGACCGACGCTCTGAAAGACATACCTACAGACCGCGACCCACATCAGGCTCAAATCATGAGCCGCTGGACGATCCTATTCAAGCTCGGAGGGTGAGAAAAATGGGGTAAATCACCACCAGAATACACATGGAAACTTACACCACATCTGTCATGGCAGCACCAGTTTATAAAGACCTTTGATATATGTCTTGGTGCTACAGTGTTCCAATAATATATGAGTGCCATATAAACGTTATGTACAGCGGCACATATGTTAAGCCATTCAACCCTTCCGTACAGAGTTGCACTTTTCC
>NC_134814.1:15788419-15800919 GCF_046742065.1 Oratosquilla oratoria
GTATACGAGTGACCCTTTGGCTCGGTTAAACCAGATACAAAGAGGATTACAACATATTAAAAAAAAAAATGTGAGGCATATATCAAAAGGAACATATTCTGAAAAAACACACGTATCTAGAGATTTTCTGTGACGAATATATGCACAAACAGCATGTGGTGAAATATATTTGAAGAAATTTCATGTGAAACATCATGCGACTAAAACATTTTATGAGGAACACATATTTGAAGAAAGTCCTTATAAAGAACGTATGCTGAGGATATGCAAAGGACAAAATCACTTGTGATTAGAATAAAAGACGAAAATGAAAAGCGGATGATAATCAGAAAGAAAAAGAAATTGCGTACTGCACAAGAATGATTACAATAATTTAAATTAATTATACGAATTAGATATGCAAAATGCACAGAAGAGCAAGCACAAGAATACCAATAAAACCGAGACTAAGCACAAGAAAACGCAAGCCTGTTGACGAAAATGCTACACAAGGGAAAAGAAATAAGAATAATAAGGACAAAGCAAACATTAACAAAAAGAAATAAGATAAATAAAAGTAATAATAAAACACATCCACACACCCACACACCCACAAACACATCCGCACATACAAAGGATTACAAAGGCGGAGCATGCCGACAGGAGACCTTTTGATCCATATCTAGGTCGGATGCAAAAAAAAAAAAAAAAAAAAAAATACACATACACACATACATACATATACATACACATATACACATACATATATACTTATATACATAATCACACATACACACATACATATATCATATTAATAATAATGAAAATCAGACAGACACATATAAAAGAAAAATAAGAATAAAAAATAAGAAGAAAAATAAAAAAAATGTCTGGTTTAGAGACCTCAAAAATATCTGGTACATGGGTGGTACGACCGCGCAACAGACGCAATGTCACCGAATCGACCTGCCATCGCGTCTCCCGCAACGCTCTCCCCTCCAAGTCCCTCAGCGATCGAGGGTCACCTCTCGCTTCTTCCTTTCCCCCTCGCCCTCGACATCTCTCAAGCCGAGGCAGAGAGAAAATAAATATCCGATCCTCATGCTGCTCCACTTCTGAGATATTTTAGGAAGGGGGCTTGACGTACAGTGACGGATATACGGACGAGGACACGGGTGATATGGACAAAGGAAAACGCGCAATTCGGGCAACGATATGCAAATATTGCGCACTCGAGCTCGTTTTCTATAAACATGAAGACATGCATATAGATATATTTAGAATACAAACGTATACACGCGTATCTTCACGCACACAGACATGGGGATGCATCCACCTCCAAACATGAATGAAGAATATTTGCAGTATTTTGCATACACAGTGCTCTGTATGAATTAGACACACACACGCATACATACACACACACACACACGCATATATATATATATGTATATATTATATATATATATATATATATATATATATATATATATATATGTGTGTGTGTGTGTGTGTGTGTGTATATGCAAAGTGGTCTACTTTGCATAAATGAACACACGTACCCGTGTTTTATTAGCATATATATATTATATATATATATATATATATATATATGTATATTACACACAAACATACACGTGCGCGCGCACACACATACGCATGACACACACGCACACACACACACACACACACACACACACACACACACACACACACACACACACACACACACACACACACACACACACACACATATATATCACTTGAGAATTTGTGTGTTGCGTTCTCCTACGACATCCCGCTGCCAAAGAAGCCAAACGAAATAGGTCTGTTATCAAAAGTTCAAGATCCTGTTTACTGAAAGCGATATCTCGATTTTATCTAATATAAAAGTCATTTGGCTGCGGTGCCAGCGCCTCCTCCTCCTCTTCCTCCTCCTCCTACCTCCTCTCTCCTTCCTCTTTCCCCTCTCCCCTTCCCCTCTTCAGGCCCTCTCCCCCTCCTTCCCTCCCCCCCTAAAAATAAGATAGGGTACAACCCTCTTTGCTATTGAGATGAAACTAAGAAGAAGAATGAAATGCTTTGACGGAAACGAAAATAATAGGAAAAATGGCAACTGGAACGAAAGGGGATAATCAAGTTAGCTATGATGTCTTCGTTATCCAGGGCCTGTCATGAAGATGAATAAAATAACATCTAGAAGAGGAAAAGTGCCATTCAATATGGAAAAGGTTAATGGAGATTAGCTGTAGGCCTTACCGAGAGGTTTAAAAGGAGTAAAGTAAATAGGTAAATAGATTAAAAAAAAAGAAAATAACTTGGAAGAAACCTTTGTCGACTAATAGCCAATGATAATAACAGAAATTATCTGTCGACAGAAATCACGTGACTCCTCTTTCCCTCCCACAGTCCCATTGAATACCTGCCTGCCTGCTTCCCTATTTATTGATGAAATGACGTCAGATCGCTATGACGTCATATCTCTATTTGAGTGACTCATTAATTCACGGGCCATTGCGTCAGTGTGACGTCATCGTCGATCCATTCTTCGGGGGCAATGTGGACTTGGTAGAGAGAAGGGTTGAGGAAGATTGAGAGTTGATATGAAGCGGAGAGAAAATTGACAGGGTAAAGACGAAGAGGAGAGGAAAGGAATGAAATGGAAAGGAAGGGAAAGGTAGAGGAGAGGAGGGGAAGGGAAAGAAGGGAAGTGAAGAATCGGAAGAGGGGAGGGGAGAGGGAAGATAAACGGAATGGAAGAAAAGGGAAATGAAGAGTAAGAAAGAGAAGGGAAGTGAAGGGAAGAGAAGGGAAGAGAAGAGAAAGGAAGGTAAAAGAAGTGATATGATGGAATGGGAGTGGAGGAAAAGGTAAATGAAGAATAAGAAAGAGAAGGGAAGGGAAGGGAAGAGAAATGAAGGGGAAGATAAAGGAAGAGATGGGATGGAATGGGAGTGGAGGAAAAGGTAAATGAATAATAAGAACGAGAAGGGAAGGGAAGAGAAATGAAGGGAAAGAAAAGGAAGATATAGGAAGAGATAGGATGGAATGGGAATGGAAGAAAAGGGAATTGAAGAATAAGAAAGAGAAGAGAAGGGAAGGGAAGGGAAGAGAAATGAAGGGAAAGAAAAGGAAGATAAAGGAAGAGATAGGATGGAATGGGAATGGAGGAAAAGGTAAATGAAGAATAAGAAAGAGAAGGGAAGAGAAATGAAGGGAAAGAAAAGGAAGATAAAGGAAGAGATAGGATGGAATGGGAGTGGAGATAACGGAAGGAGAGGAAACGAAATAGAAATAAACGAAAGAGAAGGAAGAGAACAGAATATCGTGGGAGAAAGGTAGGTGAGGAATGCAAAGGATGTCCAGATGGAAGGAAGGAGAGAGAAGGAAAAAGACGAAGATAAAGAGGAGACGAAGGGGACGAGTAAAGAGGGGAGGGATCGAGAAGAACGAAGGACAGATCCGACAGGAACGAGGAGTAAAGAGGGAGATGGATGAGGGTCAAGAGGAAGAAAGGGGTCAAGGGAAGAGGAACAAGAAAAGAAAGTTGGACGAAGCAGAGACGAAGGCCTCTGGAAACTGAGCAGAGAGGAAGAAAGGAGAGGAGAAGAGAGAAGAGAGAAGGAGGGAAAGCAAGGATAGGGAAGCAGTGGAGAGTAGGGGAGAGGAGAGGAAAGGAGAGAAGGAGGGAAAGCAAGGATAGGGAAGCAGTGGAGAGTAGGGGAGAGGAGAGGAAAGGAGAGGAGAGGAGGACAAGAGAGAAAAGAGTAGAACAGAAGGAAAAGGCAAGGAAGAGAGAAGTAAATAGAGAGAAGGGAAAGGGAGGAGAGGGAGCCAGAGGAGATAACTGAGGAAATATGTCTGATATAAGGGCTGAAGGGACTGAGTGGAACAAACTGTAGGAAAGATGGAGAGCGTGGAGAAGAAAGAGGCGGAGGAAGAGGTGGTGGAGGAGGAAGAAGAGGTGTTGGTGGTGGAAGAGGAGGAAGAGGTGGTGGTGGTGGTGGAGGAAGAGGAAGAGGTGGTGGTGGTGGAGGAGGAGGAAGAGGTGGTGGTGGTGGAGGAGGAGGAAGAGGTGGTGGAGGAGGAGGAAGAGGTGGTGGTGGTGGAGGAGGAGGAAGAGGTGGTGGTGGTGGAGGAGGAGGAAGAGGTAGTGGTGGAGGAGGAGGAAGAGGTGGTGGTGGTGGAGGAGGAGGAAGAGGTGGTGGAGGAGGAGGAAGAGGTGATGGTGGTGGAGGAGGAGGAAGAGGTGGAGGAGGAGGAAGAGGTGGAGGAGACAGGGACAGATGGACAAGGTGACCTCCACATTAAAAGGGAAGAGTGACTTGAAACAAAAGAGGAAGAAAAACGAGGAGATTGGTGAGGAGGGGAGAAGAGGGTGGGAGGAGGAGGAGGAGGAAGGAGGAGAGAGGAAGAGAAGAGATGAAAGGGAAAGCGGAAACGTCTAAATGAATGAAGACTTCCTTCAATCTTGTCCTTCAGTTGAACAAGATATCTAAACTGTACCAACGTGTTTTAGGGGTAGGCGGGCGAAGAGACTCTGGACGGAGCTAGGGTCTGCCGCAGCTACGGCCTAGGGTCTGCCGCAGCTACGGCCTAGGGTCTGCCGCAGCTACGCCCTAGGGTCTGCCGCAGCTACGGCCGAGCCCAGCATGACTACAGTAGGTTTGTAATAAAATTGCGGGAATAATAAACACCGGGACGCGTAGGCTCTGTGCAGGTTATAAAGGGTTATTTTGTGCACAGCTGCGTTAAAAGAGAGAGAACATATGCTAGCGTGATAGCTCTAGCACTAGTGCAAGTGCTTCTCTATACCCTTCTAGTTACTGGGATTAATAGAATAGCCTAACGGCACAGAAGAAGTGTTAAAGTACTACCCAGTACGTAAGGGCCTGTGCTATAATGTTAAATGTTATTTCCTTTACGTAATCATCCTTTGTTTTAAAACTTCAAACGTATTTTGTTTTAAACTCTCAAAGTTCTTAGAATGTATTTGCCCGCACATTTCCCTTAGGTAATGGCTACGTGTGTGTATGTGTGTGTGTGTGTGTGTGTGTGTGTGTGTGTGTGTGTGTGTGTGTGTGTGTGAACCTGAAGAATGCTGGATCTCTGTACAAGGAGTTAATGTGAATTTTCTCTTTGGGATAGTAGTCTGTGTTTCAGAAAACGGGGGGGAAAAATGGCGCACATAAAGCTGATAAAGAATCCCAAGGGAGGATAAAAAAAAGGGACAAATACACGGAAATTGGAAAGTGAACGACAGAAAAAAACAGACGCGTTTATAAAAAAAATAGGACCAGCAGGCAAAGAGGAGGGGAAGGCGGAGGAGGGGGGGGAGGAAACGGGTACAGTAGAGGAGGAAGGGGAAGATTACAGAGTGTGTGTGTATAGGAAGGAAGATAGAGGAAGAGCGAGGTGAATTGGTGGTGGAGGTGGTGAAGAGGAGGAGGAGATGGAGTAAGAGGAGGTGAGAGGTATGAGATTTGTAGCGGTGGTAGAGGTGGTGATGAAGTTGGTATTGGAGGTGGTGGGCGTTAGTGCGCAGTGAAGAGATTAATGGTTCATAATTAAGGAATCATTTCTGGTCTCCGTGGGGAGGTATATTTCATATGCATGTATGTATGTATGTATATATATATATGTATATATATATATATATATATATATATATATTATATATATATATAGTATATATATATAATATATATATATAATATATATATATATATATATATATATATATATATATATATATATACATATACATGTATATATATACCTCCGTGGGGAGGTATATTTCATATGTATATATATATATATATGTATGTATGTATATGTGCGTGTATATGTATATATATATATATATATATATATATATATATATATATTACATATATAAGAGTTTGGGTGGTAGAAGTACAACGAAGACATTCTCGGGATAGAATTTACTCATACGTTACAACCAACTTGGTCTTCTTCAGAATTGTCTACAGAAGGTTTTATGTCATAATTTATATCATTCCTTTCGGTCAGGTCACAGCACTCGGGATATGGGCAGTTGTACGGTGTCTCAGCGAGTCTAGTAAAAGGACACTTGCTACCTTTAATAAGGAGACAAATCCCTCTCTGCTTATTGAAAGGTGGCGAGTGTCCTCTATACTAGACTCACTGGAACACCGGACAACTGCCCACCGCTCGGGCGCTGTGACCTAACCGAAAGGCCCTTCAGGAATGATATAAAATGTGACAAAACCTTCTGTAGACAACTCTCTGAGGAAGACTAAGCTGGTCGTAACGTAAGAGTAAAATCTATTCCGAAAATATCTAATATCTTCGTTTTACTTCCATCCAAACACTTATTTGTCATTTATTCTCAAAGTATATATTATATATATATATATATATATATATATATATATATATATATATATATATATATATGTATATATATATAATGTATATATATATATGTTTATATATGTATATGTTATATAAGTAATAATGATAATAATAATGGTAATAATAATAAGAATGGTAATAATAATAAGTAATAATAATAATAATGGTATTAATAATAGTAATAATAGTAATGATAATAATATTATTATTATTAATAATAATAATAATAATAATGATAGTAATAATAACAAAAAACAAAAACAAAATAAAAACAACAATAACAGCAACAGCAAGAACATTAAATAAAGATAAAAACACTAACGAGTTTATCCAAGTTAAAAAACGGCCCTGATAACGATAACGATAAACAAAATGGCGGCCACAGTAATGGCGGCTTGACGGCCAAGACAACGATATTAATAATAACCGCGCCGATACTCGGAGAGTATTCAGGGCCACTATAACTGCTTATCAGTCTTGGCGGGATGACAATCGTGATAAAAACTCTGCCTCCAACGACCGTTAAACCGTCGGCGAATTTCAAAGTCGCGCTGCCTCCAGCGACCGTTAACCGTCCCGGAGTCTCGACAAGGAGATGACATGAAAGTCATATGCAAGTATGAGGGTGATAGTGATAGCGAGAACGAGCCTGAGAGTGACAGTGAGAATAAGAATGAGAATGAGAGTAAAACGATAATGAATGAATGAGAGAGAGAAAGGAGAGGGAGAGAGAGAGAGAGGGGGGTATCACATTTGTAAAAAAAAAAGATATATAGTAATCAGGATTAAATAAATAAAGAAGTAGGAAAACACAAAAAAATATGGGCGAAGAAAGCGAAAGCCGTTTTTGAAAAGAAAGGAAAAGAAAAAAATAGAGAAAGAAAAAAGTAGACAATGAAACCAAAGAGTGAATGAGAGAAGACGGGGGCGCAGAATAAAAGATCTTATATCTAAGAAAAAAAAAAAGAGGATAAGGAGGGAGAGGAAGAGGAATAGGAGGATAAGGAAGAGGAACAAGAAGAGAAATAAGAGGAAAAGGATGAAGAGGAGGAATATTAGAAAAAAAATAAAAATAAAAACTAGTGCCTGTATCCTGGACAATATAGCACCAGAGAACTCTTGTCCCGGAAATGATAAAGGAAACGTTGAAAGAGGGAATCAGGACAAAGGAATAGTAAAGAGAAAGAAGAACAAATAAGGAAAAAAGAAAGAAAATAATTAAAGAGAAAAAAGAGTGAAGAAGAAATAAGACCAAAGAGAAGGAAAAGAAGAAAGAAAAGAAGAAGAAGAAGAGGAAGAAGAAGAAGAAAAGGGACAAAAGCCGACGAAAGTACATTATATTAGAATAAACAAATAGATAAATTAAGCAAGGAAAGAAGCGAGAAAAGAAGAAAGCAAAGAAGAACCCTTGGGAAAGGAGAGAGGCATAATAGAAAGCAAGGGGGGAACAAAACACGGAAAAATGAGAGAAAAAAAGAAAGAGAAATTGGAGTACAAGAGAGAGAAAGGGGAGGGAGCAAGAAGAAATAAGAGGCATGAAAGAAGCAGTAGAGAGGAATGAGGTGACGGTGGTATGAAGGTTGAATATGAGAAGTCCATTTAAAGAGAGAAAGAGAGGTAGGAGACAGAATGCGTTGGATGGACAGACGATTTAAAGAGAACAAGTAAAGAGTGGTAGATGTATTAGGAGGTAAAGAAGAGTACGAGATGGTTAAAGACAAAAGGTGCAGAGGCACAAGAAACGAGGAAGAGGTACGTGGGAGGTAGAAGAGAGGTATGGAGGAGATAATGAAATAAAGGAAGAACACAAGAAGGTCAGAGGTAGTGTGACGTCATATATTGACGTCACGCTAACGATACGTTAGAATAATGACGTCACACGTAACGCTGAGACGTCACTCTTACGTGTGTGTATGTTGTTGTTGTGGACAATATTTCCAGCGCCTCTATTTTGGGGGACAATGTCGCGCCAATGTTGTGCGTTATCTTATATTTCCTTTGTTGGCTTGATAGTCCTATTTTCTACAGAAATATGTGAAGGAATGATAGGTGCGTGTACAGTATATGTATGTCTATGTGTGTGAGTGAATGTGTACGTGCATGCGTGTGCATATGGGTATGCGTGTAAATGCGTATTTATCTAATTACGATATACGGGGTTGGAGCTATTCTCATAGTTTGTATGGACTGTGGCTTTCCAGCTCTTGTATCCTTGTAGACGATCTTGAGTCGCCGTCTTACGAGACACGCTAATGAGGTCCGTGTTTTGTGTGTGTGTGTGATTCACCTTGGTCTTTGGATCACGTTTTGGATTCGTGATCGACAGCTAGTTCCCTCCCGGAAGAGCTCAGAGCTCGTATGACCGATCTATGGGTAATGTTTTGCCCTTACACTCACACACACACCCAACTCCCCACCCACGAGAGTTGGAGTAACGACTCGAAGCGCAGCGATACTGAAATAATTTCAGCCCTGGGCAGAATTCGAACCAGGTACCGCCGGTACCGCCGGTACCGCCATACTGACAGTCTGGGACTCTACCAACCGCGCCACCGAGTGTGTGTGTGTGTGTGTGTGTGTGTGTGTGTGTGTGTGTGTGTGTGTGTGTGTGTGTGTGTGTGTGTGCGCGCGCGCGTGTGTGTGTATGGGAAGCTATGGGTGTGCATACGATTTCAGATGGAGCAGGGAGAGGTCAGGGAGAAGATAGAGAAGTCTAAGAACTCAACAAAGAAGGAAGGAAGGAAGGGCGGCGGCAGCGACAAGGAAGTCCAAGGAAGGCCCAGGAAGGCACCCCCAAGGAGGAAGGCCGAAAACAAAATTGCAAAAACGAACTTTAGTTTGACGCTGTGCGACAAAAGTCCGCGACGGTGGATGCCGTTGGGTGAGGGGATGGGGGAAGAGGGGGTTATTGGGGGAGGAGAGAGGGGAGAGGGGGGGAACAGGGAGGGGAAAGGGGGGGAGAGGTAGGGGTGTGTATAGAGGTCGAAAGTCTGTGTAATAGTGGTGGACAAAAAGCGGGTGAAAGGTAACATTACACTCACACGCGCTGTGTTGGAGAGAGGGAGGTAGAGGAAGGGTGGTGGGGGAGGAGGGTGGGGTGGTGGGGGAGGAGGAGGAGGTGGTGGTGGAGGAAGAGGAAACTAGGGGCATAGAGTGTGAGGCGGAGGTCAAAGGCGTACACAGGCACGTGTTGGAGAGATGAGGAAGAAGAGAGAGAGAGAGATATGAGGAAGAAGAGAGACAAAGGAAGAGAGAGGTGTGTTGACTGAGCGAAACAAAAGAGAATAGATATTAAATTCCTTCCGTGCCGCGTGGCACTTTCCCTTTTACTCTGGTTGCCGTCAGACTATTCTATTCATCTGCACCCTCGAGGTCTCGACGAGGACCGAATTCGGGGACCGAGTGCCAGTCCACAAGGCTGCACTCTCGATGGAGGTAGCTAGAATGTCACCGTGTATTGGCACCTGGAGAGGGACGTGGTACTCTACGTTTTCTGATGATGAGGAAGAGAAATATATTGATGGAGAAAGGGAGAGGAGAAACGAGACAGATAAAAAAAAATGGGAAACCGAAAAACATAAAAAATTTTTTTTTTTTTGTTGGTCCTCTGCAGCATTGGACTATCCCTGGGATCACGGTACAACAGTAAGATCTGGAAAGTAGGATCGAAGAAACAAAAATGTAATAAGGATATCATAACAATTGTGAAAAATGGGAAGAAAGAGAAGGGAAAGAAGAAAAGTGTAAAGGAAACAAAGAGAAGAAAGAAATACAAAGAACGGAAGGGAAGGATTGAAGACAGAAGGCACACACTGGATGGAAGAATGGAAAGACGAGACAAATATGAAAGAAAACGAAAATTAATTGAAGATGAAAGAAGTGATGACAAGAAAATGGGAAACGGGGGCAGAAATTGGAGGCGAGGGGAAAGAAAACGGGACGACGGAGGAGAAGTGTGCGGGAAGAAGAAATGCCTCATCACACTAGGCTATTTCTCCTCCAATTAATTGGTGGTACCGTCCAGTTCTAGAACTTTTTTCGCCTTAAAATTACTATGGTAAGCTATTTTATCCTCCCATCTGTATCATAGATTGTCATTTGATATGCTGGATTAAAAAAAAAAAAAAAAAAAAAAAAAATAATGATAATAATAATAATAATAATAATAATAATAATAATAATAATAATAATAATAATAATAATAAATAAAAAGTAAAAAAAAAAAAAAAAAAATCCCGAAAGCTGTGGCTGCAAATTTTCTCCCAGTCGGAGGATAAATAGCTCAATGTGATAACGCTTGAACAGAAAATGGAATGTTGGAAAAAATGGTACTACAAAGAAAGACAAACAAGTTGACAAGAGTGAAAGCAAAGATAGAAAATGGGATGTGCAGAAGGGGGAATACATAAAGATAGATGATTTGCTAAAAGGAAAAAATTCAAGACAGAAAACGGACGTAAGTGAAAATGCGAAAAGAAATCCAAATGTCGACAAGGAACACGTATTAAAGAAAACGAGATATCTGTAGAAAACACAAATGTCGACAAAATGAAACTTTGATGAAAAAATATACGAGAAAAGAATAACAAGAAAATTAAATTCTGAAACGAGAGAAGAAGAAGAAGAAGGAGGAGGAGGAGGAGGAGGAGAAGAAGAAGAAGAAAAATTAGATTCTCTTAAAAAATGAGAAAGAATGGGCTACATTAATAAATCCAAGAAAAAAAAAACGAAAAGAAAATGTGACCACCACCAGAATGAAATTTATAATAGAAGATGAAATAATTTGAAAAAAAAGTTAACAAGAAAATGGGATGGTGACCCGAAAGAAATACCAAATTGAGGCACGAATAGATTATGAAAAAAAAAGAAAACGGGATGCATAGAAAAAAATATATATTGATAAAGAAAAAAGTACTGAAAGAAAATGGAACTAAATCAACAAAGAAGAAAAATAAAGCTAGAATGAGAAAATCAGATAAAGAAAAAAAAAGAAAAGAAATATTAATAAAGAAAGTTAACAAGAAAATGGGATGGTAACCCGAAAGAAAAACCAAATTGAGGCACGAATAGATTACGAAAAAGAAAACGTGATGCATAGAAAAGAAAAAGAAAAATATTAATAAAGAAAAAAGTACTGAAAGAAAATGGAAATAAAGCAACAAAGAAGAAGAATAAAGCTAGAAAGAGAAAATCAGATAGAGAAAATAAAAATAAAAATATTAATAAAGAAAAAAAGTACTGAAAGAAAATGGAAATAAAGCAACAAAGAAGAAGAATAAAGCTAGAAAGAGAAAATCAGATAGAAAAAAAAAAGAAATATTAATAAAGAAAAAAAGTAGAAAGAAAACGGAAATAAAGCAACAAAGAAGAAAAATAAAACTAGAAAGAGAACATCAGATAGAGAGAAAAAGAGAAACTCAAGTAAGAGAAATAGGAGAAACAATAATAAAAAAAAGAGAAAAATGGAACTCGTTTGAGAGAAAAAATAGGTCAAGCAAATATGTTGGAGGATGGAGAGAACAAAAAGATGAAGAACGAGGAAGAGTGTGGGAGGAAGACTTTAGCATAATTTCAAATGGAAAGACGCCAAAGACAGTGTAATAAAGGACAAGAAAGAGGAAAAATAGGTCAACCAAGAAAGGGGCAAAGATGGAGAGAGAGAGAGAGAGAGAGAGAGCGAGAGAGAGAGGAAATATAATTCAAACAAGAAAGGGAAAATGGCCAAGGCTAAAAGAGAGCGAGTTCAAAGAGAGAGAGAGGAAATATAATTCAAACAAGAAAAGGAAAATGGCCAAAGCTAAAAGAGAGCGAGTTCAGAGAGAGAGAGAGAGAGAGGAAATGTAATTCAAGCAAGAAAAGGAAAATGGCCAAAGCTAAAAGAGAGCGAGTTCAAAGAGAGAGAGAGAGAGAGAGGAAATATAATTCAAGCAAGAAAGAAAAAATTGCCAAGGCTAAAAGAGAGCGAATTCAGAGAGAGAGAGAGAGAGAGAGGAAATATATTCAAGCAAAAAAGGTAAAATGGCCAAGGCTAAAAGAAAGCGAGTTCAGAGAGAGAGAGAAAGAGGAAATATAATTCAAACAAGAAAGGGAAAATGGCCAAGGCTAAAAGAGAGCGAGTTCAA
>NC_134814.1:15805919-15813419 GCF_046742065.1 Oratosquilla oratoria
GCTAGCGCCAACCTGTGTTGGTTATAATAGCCATCATGGTTATGTCCTTACTCTGCCAACATCACTTTGGCCACAGCATCACTGACATCCTCATCTCCCACAGTGCCAGCCCAGTGCCACATCAGCTCTATGGACAACAGACATGCCATCAAATCCTTCCGTACCAGGTGGCACTGCCCCTTGGGTGATTATACTGCCGCCGGGCGATTTAATTCATTTTATATGGTGTCCTCTCAGTAGATTATCTTGCTTCACCCCTTCCGTACCTGGTTCCATCTTTTCTTCAGATCTTCTTACTACCATACTATTCCATTCATCACATTGACACCCCTTTGGTAAAGAAGAAATTAGGATATAACCTACATTATATAACATATGTTATCATATCAATCAAAGGATTAAACTACGTTAAGAGCAAGGTCGAATTGGGGTAAGCTCAAATATCCTCAACCTCTTCAATCAAGGGCGTGACCTTGAGTTGAATAAAACCTTCTGTTGTTTGTTGAAACAGAAAAGCGGGGGGGGGGGCGGTCGTCAACGGGGTAAAGGTCCTAATCTGCTTAAGATGGGGATCAGAGGAAGTTAACAAGGTTAAGACTGTGTTTAACCTCCTCTCGCTGTGGACAACACCCCGGCTGAATAAAATCGCCTGTGTCCTTTCTCACCAACGTTACAGTGCTATGATGATTCCCTTCATATATTTTGTTCTGGCTAATGTAGAACCAGGATTGTCTGTCTTATTTAACTCCTTTGATACGAAGAAGCTCTACAAATTCCGGTCTGACCGGGTGATTTCATTCAGTTTATAATGGAGTTGATACTATTTTCATAAAGAAAATCAACTTCGATTTATTTCAGTCGTTTCTCTTCGGTTGAAAGACACTCTTCTTTCTTGATCCTTTCAGTCTCAAAAGCGACTTTAAGATCTTATTTAGGTTACCATCAAGTGATTCTATTCAGCTGAAGAAATTCCCCGACAGACATCTGGATGAGCGTTCAACATAACTCGACCAAGTCGTCAACTAAATCAACTGTCTTCATATGTACGCTTTCTGATAACTGACTGACTTTATTCAACTTTGGGGCTCTCTACCTCCCCCCCCCCCATTCACCTCTGGTCGTCCTATTCAACTTCTCATCATTATCAACTCGTTCCAATCAATCCACCAGTGTTGTTTTTATTGGCCCATACACCTGGTATTTCGCACCGTCTATCACATCTTAACACTGTCATGAACCTATCACGTTACTATAGCCACGTCCGCAAGGCATCAGTGGTACCACAGGACCACTATAAATTATCTATCTGGATTTGTACGTTACTCTCTTCTTCGTCACTCTGAGACCATCGTGACGTCACAGTGAGTCATCGCAGTCACGAGTCCAAAACGTCATTGGTACCATAGGACCACACTAATTCGATTTCATGGACTTGTAGAAGATTTTCCTCATGATTACACTAGAATGTCATCATTTCACCATCGTAGCCTAATTTCTGGTCTATTACGTGGCTAACGGCGGGTATAGAAAGGGCTTGTCATACCACTGGAATAGTTTTACTTTGTTTATTCCTTTTTGTCACATTGTTCGGAATAGTCCTAACCTCGGTGGGGAGCCTTCTGAGAAACCCAAGGACCACTTGTGTGTTTCTGCCACATTGGTATAATCCTTCTTAACCCAGAAATATTTAATGTGAGGGCAGTGTATGCATGTCGTACAAAGGTCCTGGTCTGACTTTGTCTGAGTGTGTGTGTGTTTTGTCTGAATAAGGCACAAGGCAACATACGTAAGAATGAATCCTTGTGTCCTCCCCGGGATTCGAACTCGGGTCTCTAATACATGCGAAGCGAGCACCCACTGAAACATTCGGGTCTACACGGGACCATCACCGTTTGATCTAATGAACTTGAGTTAGATCTTCCCTCTTGGTCACACTCTGACATTATGGCAAAGGTCAAAGCCGTCTAAAGGTCAGAGTACAGTGTCCTTGTTCTACACAATTATCGTTCCGCCCACCTTAATCGAGAGTTCGGACGAAAGAGTCCTTTGGTCCTTTACTGCCCCCGGACCTCAAAGGTGAATAAAAGGACATCCACATGCCATCCTCTTCGTCCACTGACAACGCTTACTTTCATACCAACAAAGTAATCTCTTTCGTTGTAACTACCACAGCTTCTACCACTACCGTCGTTACTGTTGGAGACACCGCCAAAACAACACAACCATTACCACCACCACCATCATTATCACAAACTTCACCACCACTGCGGACTTTTAGTTCGTCCATGTCGTTACTAGCACCACCATAGAAATCCTGCTTTATCTCCGTCATCGTTTTCATCACCACCAACGCCTCTGGCCCCCTCCTTTATCCTCCCCTCTCCAACAACAAAACAGTCATTTACATAAACACCACACATAACCACGCGTCAACCCTCACCACCACCATCACCACCACCACCACCTCACCACCACCACCACCACCTCACCCCCACCACCACCACCACCACTTCACCACCACCTCACCCCCATCACCTCACCACAACCACCACCACAACCACAACCACCACCACAACCACCACAATCATTATCATCATTAGGCATTAGTCTGTCCCAACTATGTTCTTTCCTCAGCTGAATAAAATGATCCGCTTTCGGGAAAAAAAAAAAATATATTTTTTTAAACTGCTTAATCGAGAGCAGGGAGCGTCCAGGTCAGAGTTCAAATCCTTTATTTTGGCCAACGCCAGAAGATTCCATGCATCTTGGAGGGAGCCTATGGGCTAAAAGAGCTGAAATTCTGTCCAGGACCTATTGTCAGGTGATTTTATTCACTTGAGTGTGGTACCCACTCCGACTCAATTCTCTCTACCATTCTCAACCTTGAAGTCCCTCTTTGATATCTAAGTGAAGCCCAATACTGGATGAACTTGCATGGCCTAAGTCATAATAATACCTCCAAATTGTGTTACCGAATTAAAAAGGTTAATCGAAAGCGGCCCCTCGAATGAAGAGAAACACCTTGCGGTCACCCCCCCCCCCCAAAAAAAAAAAAAAAAACAATAGATTTGAGAAAAAATAAATAAATCACAGTATATGACAGTCACCAGTTGGAGATTCTGCCATTTAGTGATTCCCTTTTTTTCCCCTTGCATGAGAATTTAATTAATCATGCCCTTGGTCCATCTCGCCGGCGGCAGGGTTCGAACTACCGTCACCTCGACCTCCGCCACAAGCAGCGACGCTCTCACACGCTCAGCCATCGAACATTCCTATAAAGTATACCAGATGAATAAAACCGTCTGGAGCGGAGAAATCAACCGTTTTTGGTAATCCGCCCTTATGTTAACACAACCTTTGCGGGGTGTCAATTAATTAATGCTAATGGATATTTATACCCCTACGGATCGGAGTCACGCACTGTTCTTTTTGATTGGAGACTAATTTCCTCTCAAAGGAAAATGGTGTTTACTTTTAATTTCTACTATCTCTTCGTCCTGATGTCTTTTTTTTTTTTTTTTTTTCAATCTCAACTTTACCACCTCTGTGATTATCTTCTTGGTATAAATCTGTTATCGGTGATGAAGTACAATAATTACTAGGTTCTTTTTTACTATCGTGAGGATTTTCATAATAACATTCATCATTATTGTTACTTTCATGATCATCATGATCATCTCCATAGTCAACCACACCATAATAAACACAACTAATTACCTTACGGAGATAAATCAAATTATCTGAAACCAGAAAAAAAGTGAAACGAAAAGGAAGAGATTAGTGGAGAAGTACCAACCGCATTGGAGTGGAAGTGAGTGCAACGAAAACGAATAAAATCAAATGGCAACAGTGAAAACAAAAGGAAAAAAATGCTATCTACAACTTAATGACAGTAATGGTTGCCATCATAATGACAACAAATATTACCAACTTGACCCCGAACATCAGGTCCTGCCAACAGAGTCTTCCTCCCCTCCCCCTCAACCACCACCACCTTGGAAGCCACAAACAACATACCTGATTGTTGTCATTTGCTGATCATTATGTGGCTCATTTAGGTTGGAGTCAATACACTCTTCCAACAACCCTCTCAGAGCCTCCCACAAGCCCCGCCCTTGTCCTCTCCCCCCTCCCCTCCCTCCCTCCCATCGCCCCGCCCACCTCCTCCTCCTCTCATCACTCCTCTTACTCGACTCCGCCCTCTTTCCCTCTCTCTCCATCTCTCGCTCACTCCTCTTTTTTTCCTTTTTCCTTTCCTCTCTCTCTCTCTCTCTCTCTCTCTCTCTCTCTCTCTCTCTCTCTCTCTCTCTCTCTCTCTCTCTCTCTCCACTTCCAACTCATCTCCTTACAATCCAACTCTCTCTTTTTTTTTCATTTCATCCTTCATCAAATCTCGTTTCATACCCGCCCCTTTGCCTCTCTTTCTCCTCTCTCTGATGTATCTCCCTCTTTGGCCTATTCACTCTTTTCCCCCCTCTCTTTTTTTTCCTGGACGTACTCTCTTCCTCTTATTCTCTTTTTATTTCTTTTTTCTTGACCGCTTACTTTTCCCTTATCTAATACTATCATGTATTGCTTCTATTAGAACATAACTAGGAAGATGGTTTGCCATCTTGGTTTTCTCTGGATTTAATCTTCCATTATCCTTACACTCTTTACTCTTTACTCTTTATATTCCTTTTCCATCCTCTCCACCCAAGACTTCATCATTATTTTCTTCTCTTGAAGTAACTTTTCTTGTCTCTTCTTTCCTTATTTTTTTTATCTCCTGTCTGTTCTTGTCATCTATCCCTCCTCTCACTTTTTTCCAAAACCCTCCTTAGGTCTTTAGGCAGATCATTACCATCTTTTCTTTTATAAATGTTTTGTACTTGTGGGTACTGGATGCATGGAGTATAAGTTGCAAACATTCTAGTATTTTAGGAAATTTAGTGAAATCCCTACGGACCAGCTCCACGCATCATTCTTTTATGATTGGAAACTAATCACCTTTCAAAAAAAAAAAAAAAAAAAGTCGAATCGATCACTTTTTTGGTTTCTGTTGTTCTTACGTTCTTTAATCTTTTTCTTTAATCTCGGCCGTTTCTAGGACTTCACTCCTTCGGCGCGATATTATCCCAAAGGATAGAAGCGCTGGTTACTGGAGACTATTCACTAAATAATCCTTATTCACTATCCCTGTTCCCCTCTTTTATGTTCTTCCTATCTTCCTCTGTCCTCTTTGTCACTTCCACGGGCTTTACTTTATCCTTCCTCATGTCAAATTTTCTTCTTAGAATCCAAAATTTCTTCCCCAAATACTTCCTTCTTTCTCTTTCCACCCCTCCCTACTATCCTTCCAGTTCCTCTTCGTTATATTTCTTTTCCATCTCTGTCTTTATCATCGTTTCCTCCTCCTCTTCCTCCTTCCCCCTCTTCCTCCTCCTTCCCCTCCTCTCCTACTTCATTTAAAATCTCCCATCCTTTCATTTCGTCTTCTCAACTAATTTCTTCTTCATCAAACCTTTCCTCCCTTTTCTGTCCTTTTTCTTCGCTGTCCTCCCTCCATCCTCCTGTCTGCATCGTCACGCCCTCCGTCTTCCTCCCACCTCCATCTTTTTCCTCCATGGAGTGCAGCAGCTCTCCATGACACGAAACTCCATTTCTTTTCTCTCTCCCTTTCATTCTTCATATTTGTGTTCCTTTGACTTGATTTTTTTTCCTTCTCCCCCTCCCCCATCCCCACCCCCAACCTGGTAACGTCCCTTCTCGTCCTCCTCCTCCTCCTCCTCCTCCTCCTCCTCCTCCTTCTTTTGATCCTTCTAGTCTTTATCATCACCTCTACTCACACATTCTTCCTTTTTCGCTTTCCATATATCACTTCGACACATTTATTAATAAACACGGCGCCTTTTCAGCACCGACTCAATTTCCTTTTCTTCTTCTTCTTCTTATAATTTCCGCTTTCTATTCTTACTCCCGCTTTGTCTCTCTCTCTTCTTTCCTTTCAGCTCCCTCCCCCCTTTCCCTTTTCTCCTCTGCCTCTTATTCTCACCTTTTTATCGACGTCTATTATCTTCCTCACCTTCCTGACCTCCTCCGACCTATTGGCAGACCCTCCGGTCTGGTTCTAAACAGCCCATTGCCCGTAGTCAGCACACGTACGAGTACCTCCCTGGTCTATTCATCCCAACACACCTTGTTAAACGATCTAGTGCCTAGTTCTAGTCACTAGGGTACCTTGTCCTTCCAGTTAATAATTGTAGCTCCTACACACACACTTATGAACACTATTCTAGCTAGAACCAAACTGTTCTATTAAGTTTAGACGAACCTCGGTCTAGTTTCCAAAGGAATTGTCCCTGGTGGTCTAATTCTACGGTCTAATAGACCCAAAAACCTAGTTACTAGATAAGAACTCCAGTCCTCGTCATATCCAGCAGTTCTAGAGCTTTCCTTCAGTTCTTCGTTCTTCCATACACATACTCGTAAGTTTCACCCCTCAACCCTACTCTTAGTATCTATGTCCATGTTCCTAGTTACAGTGCCTAGTTTTAGCGCTGTTATGCGATTCTAGTCCGTGTCTTTAAACCCATCATTGCTCCACGGTCTTACCCCGTCTGGATCCGTGACCCAATTCTTGTGACCCACTTTCGGTGGCTTAGTTCCTGGACCCGTCACAACCGGGGGAGAGTCACGGAATTGAAAAAGAAGAAGCAGGAGGAGGAGGGGAAGAGGAGGAGGTGGAGGAGAAGGAGGAGGAGGCATGGATTAAAGTGGTTTATCGCTACCGAGAGTGTGCGACAGAGCTGACTGGAATAACCTGGAAAGTGCCGAAGAACTGAATAGGAACATCTGAAGAGTTCCAGAATAAGAATAAGAACAATGATACTCGGTACGGACGAGGTTATGCACTACCGAGAGAGCTTGCGGCCAAGATAATAAAATCGCTAGGCGGCCATCAGAACAAAAGGAGAAGGAACACCAGGCACGGGTTGGGTTAACCCTAACTAACAAGTCCTTCTTGGCAGCTGAGACCAGCGCTCGAAGCCCTAGACCACCGCACCCCGTCGTCGGGAGATTCTGCGTTTTACTCCAGAAGCTTCGGCGATCTGATGGTGAGGGATTTTGAGTTCTCAACTCTGACATATCCCAAGTTGTCGGTCTCATTTTCTCTTTTCCTCTTCTTCTTCCCTTCGCCTCTGCTCTTCCTCAACCCTTCTCTCTCTTTCTCTCTCTTATACACGCACTACAGATAATAAATTTACACCAAAATGGGTTAAATTGTAGCCAAATTATAATCTTTACCCTACGTTCTCAAACAGCCGCAACAAGAAACAGTAATCGGTAATCATTGGTTATGTATAAGAAGAAGTCAATTCTTTGCCTTTGTAGTAACGTGGCAGGATCCAACACTAAGCAACCACAGCGGAACACAGCAATTATTCTCCATTCCCCTTCCCCTTCTTCCTCTCCGTCCTCCGCCTCCTCTGATTGGCCCATTTCGCCTCGACTTTGGCT
>NC_134814.1:15818419-15823419 GCF_046742065.1 Oratosquilla oratoria
TTAGCAGCAGTTAAGAGCAGAGAGTATAGCTTACAATGCTCACTGCTCACAGCCAGGCGCTAATGATGTCCCATTAGTTGCTCCCGAACTCCAAAGTAGTTAGTCAGACTGACAGGAAGACAGGTAAACAGACAGACAGACAGGCAAAAAGACAGACAGACAGGCAAAAAGACAGACAGACAGACAGATAAGCTGCCGGTCGATTCCACTGCACGTCTCAACCTAAATATTTAAATGGCCAGCCCAAAGCACCAGCAAGCTAGAGAGACAGACACACAGACAAAGACAGACAGACAGATTAACAGACACACAGACATCCGACCTGCCTGTTCCACTGTATGTCTCTGAACCTCAGACATTTAGATTATGTTGGACAAACTCATCATCCAGATAGACTTACAGACAGGAACACAACCCAGGTCCTGTCTGTCTGTCTGTCTATCTGTCTGTCTCTGTATCCCAGGCATGATAACTTCTTGTATGCCTGCCTGCCTGTCTGTGTGTCTGTCTGCCTCTAGTCCTCATACAAACACATATAGAATTAAACGATTGAAAATAAATAAATTTAAAAGTAAAATAGAATTAAATTAAATAAAACAAGATAAGATAAAACGAGTCTATGTCTCAGCCATTTTATCTTCGCGACACTAAGTAGAACCAAACCAGGTTTTCCAGCCTACGTCAGCCCCACCCACCGTCCCCCTCAGCTTCTAAAAATTAGAAGCAAAGTGCTCTCTATGTCCCAAACCACCTCAAGAGACAACAACGGGCTATCTTTGACTCACACACACACACACACACACACACACACACACACACACACACACACACACACACACACACACACACACACACACACACACACACACACACACACACACACACACACACACACACACACACACACACACACACACACACACACACACGAAGAGAAAAAATAGTTTTGATCATTTGGGACCCTTTTTGTTACGATCCCGCCTGTGATTGGAATAATGATAATAATAAAATATATTTTTGACAAAAGGAAATTTGACCCATCTTTCTGTTGCCAGACGATTTTATGCATTTATTGGGGGGCAGAGTTTGCCTTTAGAGTTGCATTGACAAAGACAAACAAAACAAGATAAGCTAAGGTTTCTCGTTCTGTTTGGGGAGAGACCACGTTTTATATGGTCTTTGTCCGTCCGACTTATATCAGACGTTTTTAAGTTTACGGCCTCTAAAAGTTTGAATGACTTACGGTACTGCCGTGCCAGCATGCTCTCGCTTACGCCTCAACCCGTTACTGTAGTTCGTGACTTACCTGTGGGAAAGAAAATATAATGTTAACTGAACAGTTATGTTTCAGACTATAAGATGAAAATCGTAAAATGGTTCACATTAATTATATGGTTAATACGAATTGAATTATTTAATGTTTAACAGGGATTAGTTTTGAGAGAGAAAAAGAGAGAGAGAGAGAGAGAGAGAGAAGAGAACATCTACGATCAAGTCACTATCCAGCACGGAAACAATATTAACACAAAACTCTTGCAAACAGAAACCACACGCGCCAGACACACAACAATGAAGTCAAATAACACGTAATCTTACACTGGCCAACACTAACACAGTACAAAAAAAATCTTTTTTGACTTAAAGTCTAACCTGAGACTGCTGTTGTGTACCTTGGAGCAAAGATTCTGTTGCAAGAACGAAACAGTTGGTACAAATGTGTGAGCATATGTTGTGTGTGTGCATGTGTGTGTGTGTGTGTGTGTTCACTTGGTCTTTTCACTTGGTCTTTGGATCACGTGTTGGACTCGTGATCGACAGCTATTTCCCTCCTGGAAGAGAGCTCAGAGCTCGTAGGTCCGATCTATGGGTAATGCTATGACCTTGCACACACACACACACCCAACTCCCCGCCCACGAGAGTCAGAGTAACGACCAGAGGCACAGCGATACCGAAATAATTTCGGCCCTGGGCAGGATTCGAACTGGCTACTGGGAGCACTTCTGCTTCCCAGTTCAGCGCTCTACCAACTGTGTGTGTGTGTGTGTGTGTGTGTGTGTCTTTGCGGGTGTGCGTGTGTATATATGCTGTGAAGAAAAAGGTAAAGGTTTCCTAATTGAATTTCCTGTTAACATACAAAAATTGACAACAAAAATTTTTTTCTCAAAATTTTCTGTTTGTGTAACCAACTTCTTTGCAGGACGGGGAGAGGGAGGAAATCACAACATTGCCAAAAGAAACCGTGATTAAAAAAAAAATAATAATTATAAAAAAAACACTGCTTACAACGTACAGTAAGTTCTTAGAACACTGAGGCTTCCATCAAATAACTTAAATGTTCTACATATTTCGCTGAATATTCATAGCAGTAAGATATATTCCCATGGAAGCTGTCTCCTTTCTCAACTCCTTAATCTAGTACTGCTTTCATCTTTTGGCTTTGTCATCGTGTTACGGTCGAAAATGAAGACGTTTTAATGTGAGACGAAAGAAGAACAAGAGGACATGGAAAGAAACTAAAAAAGACGAAAGATCTGAAACATTTTAAGAAAACATAGTTTCCCGTGCGTATACACTGATTAAAAGAACAGCATGGAGAAGGTAATAGCTCAGAAAACATAAGCGAGATGAAAGCCAAGTTTTACAAACGAGGAAAAAACTGATGGTATTCCACAAACATAGTTCTTGTTCTTTGAATTACAATTAGGTAAATAGGCGTCCACTTGCTATTCATAAGGCTACTTATACCGCTCCTGGTGCTATATGACGTCATCGGGAAGAATTATGACGTCACAAATGACGACAACATTAGTGACGTCACTCCTGATGTCAGTGGAACCGCACCGACTTCGGAAGGACAATCAGAAAGACATTGCCTTACGCAATGAGATTTTTTTTTTTTTTTTTTTTATTCTTGGAACATGAATTCGAAAATGGAACACGAATTACCTTCCTTACGAGTTCTGTTCTCTCCAGGAAGATGGGGAATGAAATAATCGAAGATAAAACACAAAATAAGAACGAATAGCAGAAAGAAAATGTAAAAAGCTGTTGGCCATCACGGTCGCGGAGAGTCGGTCATCTCTAAAGTTTTTATTATGATTTTTGTTACTGTCATTTTACTTTTATCTTTTAAACCACTGCTTAAAGTCATGACTAATGCTGAGAGAGAAGGGGGAGATAAAGAGAAGAGGAGAGAGAGAGAGTAAGAGAGACCCAGTTATATATTATGGCTATTTCCTCCTTACATCATTTGCCAATTATAATCAGTGAAATTTTTCCGTCTTCAAAAATAGATAAATTGAAATTAACTTACTATGACCATCATTTTGCCTGTCGTTTTGTGATTTTAATCACGGCAAATCCTCCGAAGAAGATATGCTCTGAGAGAAACTACAAAAGTATTTATGAAAAAAACGTTTACTTAACTTGGTCGAGAACATCGAATTCGGGTTTCTTTGCTAATTGGACAACATTCGGCTGAATAAATTCGTTTGGCTTTAAGTTTCCTCGGAAGTTAAAGGAACTTCTTAGAGCTCAATGGAATTGCCTGGTGACCTAATTGGCTCATACTGATTGATGCGGCAATGCCGGCCGAGAGAAGGTCAACCAAAACATTCTTGACCTTGAACAGAGCAATGACGTCATCATTCCTGACCTCGAACCGACCAGTGACGTCATCACCCTCAACCTCGAAACAGAGCAATGAGGTCATCAGCACCTGACCTCAAGCAGAGCAATGAATGACGTCATCACTCGACCCCGAACAGACATATGACGTCATCATATTCGACCTCAAGCAGAGCAATGAATGACGTCATCGCTCTCGACCCCGAACAGACAAATGACGTCATCATATTCGACCTCACACAGAGCAATGATTTCATCGACCCTGACCTCAAATAGAACAATGACGACATCCTCCGCTGACCTTGAATTGACAGCAATGAGGTCATTGCCCTTGACCTCGAACGTGGCAATTACGTCACCGACCATGATCCAATTAGTCTTAAACTTTTAAAATTGGCGAACGCCAGACAATTTTATTCAGAATATGAAGGATCTCTAGAAACTAGAGGGCCAAAGAAAGTCTGAAACATCTCATGAAGATCCTGTGTCGCCTATAAAGGCTTTATCATGGCTAAAACCAGAATATTTTAGTCAGTTAACAAAGACTCCTAGGAGACAAAAGATCAAGGTAAATCGTCACAAGTGTCTTCATCCATTAAAAAAAAAAAAAAAAAAATATATATATATATATATATATACAATATGTATATGTATATATATACAATATGTATATATATATATATATATATATATATATACAATATATATATATATATATATATATGCTAATAAGAACACGGGTACGTGTGTTCACTTATGCAAAGTAGACCACTTGGAAAAAGAAAACTAACGAAGCAGAGCGCTTTCGTATATTACATCTTCAGTGCAAAAATGATATATATACATCCATATAAGGGGAACATGCAGTAAGGGGAATGTCTTTTCGACATCCGCCATCTGGCAGTTCGCTGAGCATCCTAATATAAGCCCCACCCCACCCCACCCCCGCGCCCTCTTGCACCTCACCACCACACGGCCAATGTACAAGAATACCACAACTAAAACTGTCCAACACCAAAAATAGAGAAGGCAAAATTCACCTCTCCCTTCCTGCCACCCCGTTCCACCCTCCTTCCACCTCCAATCCACTCCTCCTCTTCCACCTCCTCTTCTTCCTCCTCCTCTTCTTCCTCTTCCTCTTCTTCCTCCTCTTCTTCCTCCTCCTCCTCCTCCTCTTCCTCTTCTGTTTTCTCCTCCCATTTCCACTCCCACGCCTCCCTCCTCCCTGTCTCACCCGTGTTTTCTTCCACTCTTCACTTCTCCCTCTTTTCCCTTTCACTCTTCTCTTCCTCTTTTCTTCCTTGCCTTTACTCTCTTCCCCTTTCCCTCCTCCCTCTCCAGCCTACTTTCCTGTTCTCCACTCCCTTCTGCT
>NC_134814.1:15828419-15833419 GCF_046742065.1 Oratosquilla oratoria
AACGAGGAAGAGAGAGTGGAGGATCAGTAGGGGAGGTAGAGAAGAAGAGGAAGGGGAGGAGGAGGAAGAGGAAGAGGAAAAGAAGGAAGTAGGAGGAGGAGAAAAAGGTGGACGAAGATGTGCAGATGGAGGGAAATGAGGATGAAGAGGAGGAGGAGGAAGAGAAAAAGGTGGACGAAGATGTGCAGATGGAATGGAGGAGGAAAATGAGGATGAAGAGGAGGAGGAGGAGGACAAAAAGAAGGAAAAGAGAACAAGGAAGCCCAGGAAGAGGGGGGATAAAAGGAGGGCGAAGAGGATGAGGAGGAAGAAGTAGAAAAAAAGAAGAATAAGGAAGAGGAATGATTAAGAAAATAATAAAAAGCAGGAAAGAAGAAGAGGAAGAAGAGAATATCGTGATAAATGACATATAAAGAGAAAACCAAATAACGAAACAGAGGAAACGAAGATGAAGAGGAGAAAAGGCGAGTGAAAACGAAAGAGAAAAGAAAGAGAAGCAAATAAAAGAGGAACGGGTAGAGAGGAGAAGAGGAGACGTAACAAAGATATGGAGAAATGGAAGGAGGAGTGTGAAGAGGTGGAGGACAACGTCAATGCAGAAGGGAGAATTGGAAGGAAGATGAAGAAGACTTGAAAAAGAGAAAAGATGAAGAAGACTTGAAAAAGAGAAAAGATGAAGAAGACGATGAGGAAGAAAAAGACGACAAAGAAGAAGAAGAAAAAGAAAAGGGGAAGGAATAAAAAGGAAGAATATGAAAATAATTAAGAAGAAAATGATGAAGATGTAAAATAAACTGAAGAAAAAAAGGAAGAAACTGAAGGTGAAAATGATAAAGAAGATGAAGACGACAAAAAGAAACGAGGACACGAGATACGAGAAAAAAAATGAGAAGAATATGAAAGAAAATGAAACAGAAATGATGAGAGTAAGGAGACGAAAGAAAAGAGAAATGACACAAGAAAATGATAAAAAGAGAGAGAAGAAGATGACGAAAAAGAAAGGAACGAGGAAATCGTGAGAGTCTTAAAGAAGAAAATGGATAGGGAGAGGATGGCGACACTAGAAGACAAATTAGGACGCCATGTGAAACAAGAAACGAAAGGAAGACATAAAGAAGATAACAAAGTGCAAATAAAACGGGAGGACAGAGAGAAAACGATAAAAGTGGGATGATCATAGAAGAAGAAGAAGGGAAAAAAACGCAAAAAAAAAAAAAACGTAAAAAAAAAAAAAAAAAAAAAAAGCCAATGGAAAAAAGTTTAGAAATCCGTTTAACCTGAACGGAATACAAAGGAAGTTTGAACAGCAGAAGAAAGGTGAGTCGCCCTTCCATACCGATTGGTACTTTCTCCTTTCGAAAGCCTATTTCATTCTCTTTGGGTCCCCCTACAGTAAGGAATCGGGCAAGGAGAGGGATTCAACCTATGTTAATTTTCATTAGTATCATTACTATTCTTTAGGCTCTCACATGGCTTTGTATTATTTTTTATTTATTCGTTTATTTACTTATTTATTTTTCTTATTTAATTATTTATTCATTTGCTTATTCATTTGTAGCTGTTGTATTTTGTTTTTCATTTTCATACCATTCCTTTGCCAAGTAAAGACAGATAACATACACATACCAAGGCTTTTTTCCTCCTTACAAGTGAGGCAGCCAAAAAGAAAAAGGCATAAAATCATTCCCACCCATTCCATCCCTAAATACACTCCACTCCACTCCACCCTCCCTCCCATCTTAGCACCTCCTGGATGACGGGTCATCCCTGCACCTTGTCCACTGCCCTGGGTCAGAGGCAGTGTCGCAAGTCACAGCACATCCACAGATAACGACAAAATTAAGATGATCAACCATAAGAAAGAAATATTTCATCAATAAAGAAAGAAGCAAAGGAAGTGGAATTATATAAAAAACAACTAAAAATGAATAAGAAAAAAATTGAAACGAGACAGGGAATAACAGATAAATGTCAAGAAGATCTAAAAATAATTAGAAGAATATACGACTTTTCTTTCAACTATTGACATAGCTAATATTCTTGTCAAATGAATAATATAAAAGGAAAGAATATAATAAAAGAAAAATAATGCTTTAGGATATCATGCGCCTGGGAAAAAACCAACACAATTACTGGTTGGAAAGAAAAAAATAATTTTAAAAGAAGGTAAAAATCATACACCAAGAGGGACTCGAACCCATGACTAGGGAGATACGAGACCTGCATGGCTCCAATTGCATTATCAAGAGAGTATGACTAGTAAAAGAAAGAATAAAGAACACTGTACACGCACACACACACATAATCTCACACAGACACACACACACACACACACACATATATATATATATATATATATACACATTATATATATATATTTTTTTTTTTCTCGGAAGAAAGTGCACACTGGACTCGTTTGAAGTTTATTCCTACGTTTCGAACCATGTCCGGGGTTCGTCCTCAGAGTAATACAGTGGTAGCAAAAGGAAATCTATATAAAAGGGGGTCTCCCTCGTGCACTGGGTTAGGTAACCCGGGTAACCGTTACATTACAGAATAATACAAAAGTTACACATCACAAAGATATAGCATGGTTTTACCCTAAAATAACTGTAAATGGACCCCACATTACATAATTCACACATCAACACTAGTGTCAAAAACAGCATAGCAAATGAAACCTTTACACTAAAACATGTAAACCTGCGTAACAATAATGCTAAGTTCCATTGGTTTTGAGTTCAGACCCACAACAAGCGAGGCAAAAGAGAATGTATCGAGGTTCTTAATAGAAAGTATACTTACCCCCCCAAAAAAGAAAAAATATATATATATATATACAGTATATATATATATATATATATATGTATATATATATATATATATACATATATACATGTATATTATCAAGTGAAATGTAAAGATAAGAAAGGATAATACACAGGGTAAGAACTGGAAATAATGCAATCTCTGTCCAAATAAAAAAAAAAGAAATGAAACAATGAAAAAATCGTAACCAAAAGACAACGGCCAAGAAAATGCCGCGTCCCTTGGGAAGAGTTGAAAATACAATATATAGTTATTGTAACTTTGGAGAATTTGAAAATGAGGGAATTTGTGCCCAAGTCAGGAACGGAACAAACGAAAGAGAGAGAGAGAGAGAGAGAAAGGGAGAGAAGACCCTTTGCTGGTAGGATGCTCTTGCATAAACAAGGACATTGGAAGACCGAAACGTGGCGGAGGGCAGACGACGACCAGCACCACATTCATCACCACCACTATATTTATCACCACCACTACCACCACCCCACGTGGGGCCGCGCTGGCCACGTTGGTGGACGACACCATGGCCCTGAGCGCCAAAACAACGGCCCGGACCATAAGAAGTCCCAACGAAAAAGCCAATTTGGGGTTCCCGCGATAAATCGTCCATGGCAATACGAGACGATACAGTCGACAGGACCCCAAAGGACCCTGCGGGGTTCTCGGGAAATGAGAAAGCAGAACGTCGTGGAGGGAACAGAAGTGAAAGAAAATACGAGATCCTTCACAAGGATGGCGAAAGATCCTGTCGGAGCCTCACGAGATAGAAGAAGGGCACAAAAGGTTCTGGAAGGCCTCTTGAGGTCGAAAGGCAGAAGAAGGGCACAAAAGGTTCTGGAAGGCCTCTTGAGGTCGAAAGGCAGAAGAACGGCACAAAAGGTTCTGGAAGGCCTCTTGAGGTCGAAAGGCAGAAGAACGGCACAAAAGGTTCTGGAAGGCCTCTTGAGGTCGAAAGGCAGAAGAACGGCACAAAAGGTTCTGGAAGGCCTCTTGAGGTCGAAAGGCAGAAGAACGGCACAAAAGGTTCTGGAAGGCCTCTTGAGGTCGAAAGGCCAATGTAAATTGAGGTGTCTTAAGAAGGTCCATGGAGGCTGAAAGCCTTGGAAGGTTCCTTTTTGGTTGAAGGTCCAACGTAAATTAAGGTGCCCTAAGAAGGCCGATGGAGGTTGAAAACGCCTTGGAAGGCTCCTTTTGGTCGAAGGGCCAATGTAAATTGAAGTGTCTTAAGAAGCTCCCTGGAGGCTGAAAGCCTTAGAAAGTTCGTTTTGGTCGAAGGACCAATACAAATTGAGGTGTCTTGAGAAGCTCCCTGGAGGCTGAAAGTCTTGGAAGACCCTTAGAGGACGACAAGGCGATGTATCTAATATAAAAAAAATTAATGGTTGCTTACGCCGTCCGGTGGTAATTCGGTCACACACAGGTGGTGGTTGGGAAGGATGAAGAAGAAGAACTCGAAGAAATCGAAGAAGAAGAAGAGGAAGAACTCGAAGAAGAAGAAGAAGAAGAAGAAGAAGAAGAAGAACTCGAAGAAGAAGAACTCGAAGAACTCGAAGAAGAGGAAGAAGAAGAACTCGAAGAACTCGAAGAAGAAGTAGAACTCGAAGAAGAAATCGAAAAACTCGAAGAAGAAGAAGAAGAAGAAGAAGAAGAACTCGAAGAAGAAGAACTCGAAGGACTTGCGAGAACAGCTAGATGTTGACAAGAAATAAAAAGCAATATGATTTTGATATTTTATTTTCCAAAAAAGGGGCGTAGCCCAGGGCGCGCAGCGCCCGCGCCTAAGACGCAGCGCCGCAGGCCAAGGCCCCCGGCGTAGCCTGGCCGGCGCAGCCGGTGGGCTTGTTTGTAAAAAAAAAAAAAAAAAAAAAAAAAAAAAAAACCAAGAAGGCACCTTGAGGGTGACAAAGCATGCAAGGTACTGCATTTTCTTTGGGGATTAAATCCTGACTGACTCCAGACGATTTCATTCAGCGAAGAGGGACGAGCTGTAAGTATTAACGAAATAAAAACAAAAGAGTAACGATGGATTAATCCATTAAAGCTTATTGTTCTATTTAAAGGGCTTCTGTCTAACTCCAGACAATTTCATTCATTTAGAATAGATCTGGGCACGAGTGATTTAAGCTCCTTTGATATGGTGACGCCCTTTACGCATTGTGTTCTAGCTAACAACAGGT
>NC_134814.1:15845919-15848419 GCF_046742065.1 Oratosquilla oratoria
ATAGTCCAGGTTCTGGACTCAGAGAGTATTATCAGTTTTTGGTTCGTTCTCCGAGTATAACCTACCTCAAGCTCCACCTGACCTGCTTCAGGCTGCGCTCCTTCAAGTACTCTTTCAAGGTCCTCCTCATCAACACAAGTTGCACCTCGGGGGCTCAACCACTCCTGAGTTCATTACATTCTTCTTTTAGTTCGTGTCTTGGTAGACATTCCAAAACAGGGACACGTTCACGCATATAATGACACATAAATACATACATATACACATACACACACATACATACACACACACACACACACACACACACACACACACACACACACACACACACACACACACACACACACACACACACACACACACACACACACACACACACACACACACACACACACACACACACACACACACACACACACACACACACACACACACACACACACACACATATTATGATAAAATAATTATTTTACAGTGTTTAAGGGTTTAATAAAAAAAGAGAATCAAGACAAGCAATACTCACATTTATAGCGTTTATGACGATGTCATCGCAATATGGAACTTTTTTTAACACCCTCTCACTCATTGCTTCCTCTTTCAAACCCTCCTCCCTTTTTTCCCTCCTCCCCTCCCCTTCCCCCTTCCCCCTCCCCTCCCCTTCCCCCTCCCCCTCTCCTTCCCCTTCCCCCTTCCCCCTTCCCCCTCCCCCTCCTCTTTTTCCCTTCCCATCTTCATAATGATGACTATGTAAAGAGAGACTTACACCTAGAAAGGCTGCAGCAACCCCCCCTCTCTCTCTCTCTTTTTTCTCTTTTTCAAACGTTGTCAAAACAGAGCTAAGGTCCCGTCCCTCCTTAACCCTCCCCCCCCCTCTTCGTCACCACAACCATAATCGAGGTCGTTTTTGATGCTGGGTCACAACTGACCATGTACGTTTTCTAATTCTTTTATTCTCCAAAGGCTTCCGCAGACACGAAAGTCCATGGAGATGTTTTCTAATCATTCAGAAGTTTCCGTAAACACGTACATAGGGCAAAGGTGACCTAAGTCACAACTGGGAGCATCCTGTGGGAGATCTCATTACCAATTCTGAATAATTTTCTTTTCATTAATGTCAAACAATTTTGTTCAGCTGAAGAGTATGTGAGGACAAAGTTTACTGGTTGAACGTTTCGCTTATTCAAACTTGAATAATTACTTGATTAGTTGAGTCTGTTTTTAATCCTTATTTACCAAAAGAAAGTTAGAGGTGAATAAAATAGCCTGGTTCCAGCCAGAAGAAAATAATATTCAAACAAAAAAACTTTGGTGTGTAATTGAATAAGTTAACGAAAAACTATGCTTTTGTAGGTAAAGAATGTCGGTCCAATACATACAAATACACTAAACGGTAAATGGATAATTCCACGTGGATTTAATTGAAATACCTCTACAAATTCATTTAGCAAACTTTGTACGCGAGATTTTTTTTTATTTGACCAAAAAACAATATAGTGAGGTATTGCTTAAGCTTTAGGTCCCTTCTGTACATGAAATACACGATATCAGTACGTCTTTCTGTGCTTTTATTCCAGACCATTTCATCCAACTCTCCAGCTGAACTGGCTACATACTCTCAATTCCTTCGGTAATCGGTTTCACATTTTTTCTTTTATTTTATCTGCTGTCTGACGATTCTATTAACTTATGTGGCACTCTCCTTGTTAGTGAAGAGGCTAACAAGCGAGCAAGGCAGCCAATTAAGTAGCACAAGTAGGACCAAACTGCCATTTATTTTAATTACCTTTTCCACAAGCGGCCAACCTTACCTAACTAATTACCTGAACCACGAACGCACACCAACTCCATTGTATTGAGTACAGGTAGAGAGCTCTCTAAAATTGAGAAATTTCCAATTTTTGGAACGAAAACACCTTTTAGAAATATACTGAGATATTAGAAAGTGATTCTGGTGTCTGAAAGTTTCTGTATTTTAATTTTTTTTTTTTTTTTTTTTTTTTTTTTTTTTTTTTTTTTTTGTAACAATATTTATGCAGATGCCAAAGACCTTACATAACCCGACATTCAACGTCTCGGACTCCGCGGAGAGGTGTTATGCGGGCCCTTTGCTTTTCGCTTAAAAACTTCGCAAAGTCTGAAGACTCTTATTTTTGTTTGGTCAACCGTCAGATGATTTTATTCAGCTGAGGGAAACCTCTAAATATGCCAAAAGCTTAACTTTGTTGGATTTAGCCTCAGACAGATCAGTATGATCACGAAGATAATGACAAGAACAACCATAACCACAACAGCAATCGCAACAACAACAACAGCAATCGGAACAACAACAACAACAACAGCAATCGCAACAACAACAGCAATCGCAACAACAACAACAACAACAGCAATCGCAACAACAACAACAACAGCAATCGCAACAACAACAACAGCAATCGCAACAACAACAACAGCAATCGCAACAACAACAGCAACAGCAATCGCAACAACAACAACAACAGCA
>NC_134814.1:15853419-15860919 GCF_046742065.1 Oratosquilla oratoria
TTCTCTTTACTCTTCCTGGCTCCAATCTCTCGCCACATCTAGAAAAGACATCAAAGTTCTTTCGTCTCTTATCTTGTAAGAGACTTTAAAAGGCTCGGTAACAGGCTTTGAAACTAACCCAGTTAAGCTACTTCGCAGAAAATCTAATAAGACTTTCCCACAGAAACGAAACCTCATTTTCTCAATACACATCCGAGGGACAAAAGAATATAAAGAGGGCAAAGAAAGGAAGAAGATAAGAAGAAGAAAAAAGGCGTTCTATTCGGTACAATAAAAACACTCTTGAAGGGCGTGTGTGGGTATATTGTGGTCGATATGTGTGTGTGTGTATGTGTGTGTGTGTGTGTGTGTGTGTGTGTGTGTGTGTAATTCAACATGGTCTTGGATCACGTGTTCGACTCGTGATCGACAGCTATTTCCCTCCCGGAGGAGAGCTCAGAGTTCATATATGACCGATCTATGGGTGATGTCGTGACCTTACACGCACACACATCCCCAACTCCCCGCCCTCGAATGGTGAAGTAACAACTTGCAGCGCAGCGATACTGAAATTATTTCAGCCCTGGGCGGGATTCGAACCCGGACCGCCGTAGTGGCAGCCAGGAACTCTAACCACTGCGCCACGATGTGTGTGTGTGTGTGTGTGTGTGTGTGTGTGTGTGTGTGTGTGTGTGTGTGTGTGTGTGTGTGTGTGCGTGCATAATACTCTTTCAATTCCAATACTTCTTGACTGAACTCAAATGACTGCCACATATCAATATACCATTGTACTCTATTTCCTTCAACACGCACCACCATCCTGTCGCATGACTTATAATCGCCTAAGTGTCACATCTTCCAGATAGCTCATACCTCACGCCACAAACCCTAGTCTTCTCGCCGTCTCACTAGCTGTCAGAAGCACTCAGCCCAGCACCTCCCCTGTCCTCCAGTTTCCAAACTGGATCATCTCCAAGAGTCCAAATAGCTCTTCGTCTTCTTGCAGCCGAGCCTCCAGCTCTGCAGAGCCAACTCCCAAAGTTCATTCGCCTCGACCCTCTTAGTACTATATTCGATCTATCACTCTTCTACATACTTCGAAACACACACACACACACACACACACACACACACACACACACACACACACACACACACACACACACACACACACACACACACACAGTGACAAAATTGTTCATTCTGGCATCCAAGCCGAGGTGTCAGTATTGTTGCAGGGTTGGAGGTCATTCACTTTAGTCTGGCATATAAGCTCCTCCCCCCTCCATAGTTACAGTCTCCTGATTGGTAGAGATTAATCAAATTCAAAGGAATATTCTTATTCATCACACGATTGTTCCTAATTATTAGTGTAGAAATAAACATCTACAACAAGTAACGTGAATTGTTAAACCCTTATAATTTATTAGTGCCCGGAGTATATGTATTAATAATCAGAAGTAGGAAGGGATAATTGAAAATGGGAGGGGCATATCTGAAGTGGGAGGGGCTTAAATGCCAGATTGCTTGAACAGTCATTAATGCAAGTATAAAGATGTTATCATCATAGGCTGCGCTGCGTGCTGTTACTCCAACTCTCGTGGGCGGGGAGGTGTGTGTGTGTGTGTGTGCGTGTAAGGTCACAACATTACCCATGGATCGGTCATATATGAGCTCTGTGCTCTCTTCCGGGAGGGAAATAGCTGTTGATCACGAGTCCAACACGTGATCCAAGACCATGTTGAATCACACACACACACACACACACACACACACACACACACACACACACACACACACACACACACACACACACACACACAGAGGGAGAGAGAGAGAAGAGGAAGTGAATAGAATATCCCCTTAGGATATCACTCTTGTGATGAACAGAACGAAGAACATAACAATTTAAATTCAAGCTATAGTGCTCAGGAGGTGTTTTCAAGCTCCTCTTCAAAGAGCAAAGGTCCTTTACCCACCGCCAGATAATTCTCTTCATCTGAGGGTATAATATTACTGAAATAGTTAGAGAGATGGTTTGCCTACAGCAGATGACTTCAGCAGATGCCAAGTCGTACCTCCCAACGTCTGACATTGGACACAACGTTCAAGTGACCCAGCCCGTCACCCGCTTGGAACACGCTCATTATTCCGTTGGCGTTATGATATCATAGAAGTCCTCATCCTTAGAACTGTTGTTAACAGGAGAAACGGAGAGACCTTGTCACTGTTGATGTTCGTATATTGATGTTGTCATACAGTTGATGCAGAAAATCTGTTGTCAGGATCATGGCAGTGACAAAAATTTTCATTCTTACAGCCATGACGAGGTGACTATATTGTTGTAGGATTGGATGGCATTCACTTAAGTCTGTCATATAAGCTCCTCCTTCTTCCATAGTTACAGTATCCTGATTGGTAGAGATTATTCAAATTCAAAGGAATACGATTGTTCCTAATTATTAGTGTAAAAATAAACATCTACAGCAAGTAACGCGAATTGTTAAACCCTCATAACTTATAAGTGCCCGGAGTGTATGTATTAATAATCAGAAGTAGGAAGGGATAATTGGAAATGGAAGGGACAAATCTGAAGTGGGAGGGGCTTAAGTGGGAGGGGCTTAAGTGCCAGACTGCATGAACAGCCTTTAATGCAAGTATAAAGATGCTAGTATCATAGGCTGTTGATGATACAAACTCGGTGTCATCTAGTAAATCACAAGAAAAAAGAAAACTAAAGTTAAAAAAAAAAAGGCGAGGGAGAAAGTCAACTAACGATGGTAAAATGTCATGGAGTCGATTCACGCTTAACTTAGTTTTAACGGAGTTCGACGTTCCAAGTTAACTAAGACTGACATTGTTCCGTTAACCCAAATTCTATTCATTAAAACTCAGTTAAGTTGAGGACGTGAGGACAGACGAGAAAAAGAATTTTGTCTTAGGTTTAGAAACACCAGATGGAAAAAGACTTAAAAGAAAGAAAATGAAAATAGGGACGTCAGCGCACTTTAAGAAAAAAGTCTTTTTGGTCTTGTGAATACAAAACTTAAGAAAGGTCTTAAAAAGAATAGGAAGTCTCACTGCGTCAGAGATTCTCCCAGTTAAATGCCAGTAAGTATGTGAAGCCCCAGGAGCCGCTTACCTGTGACCTATGAAGCCACGTTTCCCTATGTACTGTAACACAAGAAGCCCATCCCAGCGACTGTCAGTAACAAACCTCACGTTGGTGCAACATCTTTCGTCATAATTACGTCTGATTGGCTGTTGCATAAACCTCAACACCCAATCAGAAGCAGCTATGTTTTGATGTTGCAATAATCTGAGGTTTATTACTAGCAGAGTCTCTTGGGCGGATTATAGGCCAAGTAGCAGTGGCAGGTAGCCGTTGGGAAGTGAACCCGAGCTTCTGTATTTACGAATCGAGGACGTTGCCTAACGCGCTGTGATAGCTTGCATTGTCAACAAAGATGAGGTAATGTCAGGCCAGGCGACCTTACCCTTATGAGCTTGGATAGCTGGGACATGTGACAGTCATCAATGGGCCAATAGGGGGAGGGACAAGGGAATCCGTAGTTATGAGGATGGATCAAACCCTTAAAAAAAATCCAGTCTGCATTAGCCAATTTTAATTTAGGTGAAGGGGAAAGCCTATTTTAATTGATTATTGTTCGATTAAAAAGGATATAAAGTAGGTTGCGACGCTGAAAGCCTTAAGGACAGGAACTTGGCATAAGAGAAAAAACGCTGTTGATAAAGTTCGCTATCCAGCAATTTTTGTGTCATTAATCGCAGTCCTCATCCGAACTTACCGTTTTTTCTTTATCGCCCACTGCTGCTGCTCCTAACAGAAAACGGAGCGAGGGTTGCGGTCTTGTCGTGAGGGTGTGGGAAACATTGACAATAACCGCACGGTTGGGGTGAGGGGAGGGAGGGTGGGAGAGTGAGAGCGGGGAGACTAGTGAGAGGAGTTGGGAGTGGGCGGGGAGAAAATAAATGGAGGAGTGACGTTGTATCAATCACTTCAATGCAGTGGTACGCTTTATAGTGTAAAGTCACTTTAGAATACATTTTCCTCTATTTCTCTGCTGTATTCTTCCCCTTGCCCGAATGAAATGACTCTCCTGCAGTCAGAATAAAAATGAAATAATGATAATAATGACAGTGATAAGAATTGTAATGATAATAATGATAGTAATGATGATAATGATAATAATAACAGTAGTGATAATAGTAATGATGACGATGATGGTGGTGATGATGTCAATAAAATGATGATGATAATAATAAAAATGATAATAATAAGGATGATGATGGTGATCATATCAATAAAAATTGTAATGATGGTAATATTGATAATAATAATAAGAAGAAGAAGAAGAAAAACAAGAAGAAAAAGAAGAAAAAGAAGAAGAAAAACAAGCAGTAGAAGAAGAAGAAGAAGAAGAAGAAGATGAGGGTCCTCCTCGGGAGAATGAAAGCTATGGGCACTCAAGGAGAAGGAGTTGGCACCGCGCTCTGCCAAATCGAAGACATTCGGGGTCGATGCCAGTTAGCGAAGTGGGCTAATTAGGAGACTTTAATTGCTCTGATGCATAATTCAGCTGCATTATCTCAACAAATTAACCATTTCCGTGCCGACCGGCCCTCGCTGTCTTTATTCTGGCTACCGCCGGTTACTCTTAATGTGACAAAGGAGTTATGACCTATACTGATCATCTCCGTTTCTTTTAGTTTGGTCTCCTCCAGATTATTTCGTTCATTTATGTGGCACACACACACACACACACACACACACACACACACACACACACACACACACACACACACACACACACACACACACACACACACACACACACACACACACACACACACACACACACACACACACACACACACGCACAAACACACACACACACACACACACACACACACACACACACACACACACACACACACACACACACACAAAAGTTGGAGAGGGTACAAAAGAGAGCGTGCAGGATCATCCTGGGCGTGGAGTACAGCAGCTACGACCACACTCTTACCACCCTTACTCTATCTAGGGTGTCCCAGCGGCACGGTGAGGCACTAAGGAAATTTGGGGAAAGCCTGCTTTCCCACCCTAGACACCGTCACCTCCTCCCTCCTGATGCTCCACCAACTCGCCACGCCACTAGACACAGAAATAGACTCATACCAATCAAAGCGCCAAGGACTGACCGCTACAAAAACAGTGCCATCCCATCTATTGTGCACATAATCAACTCATTGTAAACTTCCACCATGTATATATTCCAAGTCTTATATCTTTAATCAACTTTTGCAATGTATTATTGTCAGTGTACCACTGTAATGGAAATAAACCTTTTATTATTATTATTATTATATTATTATTTACACACACACGACCTCATGGAACCGACGCTTCTGTATGTAAACAAGATGTGGACACTCGAACCGGGAGATCAGAAGAAAGTACCGGTTTTAAAGATGTGAAATGAAGTAGATAATCAAAAGGAATCATGAGGAAGATGACGTTAAGGGAATTGAAAATGAGTGATATGATGAAAAAATAACTCAAAAGGAACATGATCGTGTGAAAATTCGGCACAAGGACAGGTTGGCAAAGAGAGTTTCCAGCTCAATGGAGGATGACAAAATGTGGGGGAGGACAACGAAAACAAATGGGAGTACAGTATAATGGAGGAGTGTTTGAGAGTGAAGAAGTCCTGGTGCAGAAATAAGTGGGAGTGTGGGGGAGGATGTGATACACGAGAAAGAAGATAAGAGGTCGGGGGGGGGGAGGAGAAGGAGTAAAGGATGTCCAGCCGAAGGATCTTTACATTTCGATATTTCAAAATTCAGAGTACAATAGAAAAAGAAGATGAAGGAGAAGAAGGAGGAGGAGGAAGAGGAGAAGAAGAAGAAGAAGAAGAAGAAGAAGAAAAAGAAGACGAAAAAGAAGAGGAAGAAGAAGACGAAAAAGAAGAGGAAGAAGAAAAGACGAAGAAGACGAATATGAAGAAGAAGAAGAGGACGAAAAAGAAGAAGACGAAAAAGAAGAGGAAGAAGACGAAGAAGAAGAAGAAGAAGGAAAAAAAAAGAAGAAAGAAGAATGAGGGTGACCAATACCTGTCACATATAAAGCTTATCCCCCTTAATTTTTCGGAAGACAACCCCTCCCCCCAAATCCCACCACCCCTCCACCCCACACCCCACCCCACCCCGCCCCCGTACATAACTGATGGTTTTCGGGAAGGAGAACCTTTGGGGCCAAAGGAGGGATTGATGGGTAGAGAGAGAAATGGAACACGCGGATGGAAAAGACAACGAAAGACTCCACAAAGGGAGGGGTAGCCGGACGGACGGAGGAGAAACAAAGGAGTAGAAAAGAGAGAGAGAAAGAATGGGTACATGGAGAGAGAAGAGAGAGAAAGGATTAGGATGCAGTGAGACTCAGAGGAGAAACAGGCAGGGGAGAGGTTGAGTGAGAGTTATTGAGATAATAGGTGAGGGCTGGAAGAGGGGGGCAAGGGGGAATATTGAAAAGTTGGCAGGAAAAAATAGAGAATATCGAAAGAATCCCTGAGGGAGAGGGGGAGGGGGAGGGAGGAAGAGAGGGAGTGAGGGAGGGAAAGGGGAGAACGAGTTAGCTCAATTAATAAAAGGGTCTCTTGGTCAGTTCGAGAGGAAGAACTAAGATCGATGGAGATGTTTTTGAGGAGGAGGCAAGGTACCGCTGGAGATGAAGTATATAAAGGGAGAGGACGGTCCGGGATAACTCGTATTAAGTTCATTTCTTATGTTACTCTGGTTCCCGTAAAGCTGTTTTACTCGTCTATTGTATTCAATTCCTTGATATACCCATAGTTAATCAACTCCTTACCAGCTGTCACTAACCAACCTCGTCCATCTTCTCTTTGGTAGTAAAGGAGTTCAGTTATGACCCTCTTTAGCTAGTTAGAACGAGTTATAATCGTGTTAAAGGGGGTTAAATTAAATGACGCTAACTGGACATCTTAATGTGAAGGGGAAAACATGGCTTAGAGTGGACACCGAAATCTGTGCTATGGTTTATATAAACAGATATTCCATTGTTGTTTGAAATTCCAGGGGAATCAAGTATCTTTCTAGGGTAAAGCATCACTGAGAATCAATTGTCAATCCAATGTAAAATTACATGTGGGGTGGGGAATAAATATCAGTTTAAGGTGGATTTTTGGGGGTGGATTAAATATCAACAAAGGGTGGGGTTTTATGGTGAGTGAAATGAATACATATTCTAACTCAGTGTGAAGTTACTAGCTCTACAAGAGTTGAGAGATTCACGTCCAGTTGAAGTTCATATCAACTCCGGATATATCAAGGCCTCAGCGGAATACTTGGAATAACTCCATATCATTTACGGATACGGTTTTCATCAAGACTATACAGTTTAAGCACATGAACAAAGACACACACATGCACACACACACACACACACACACACACACACACACACACACACACACACACACA
>NC_134814.1:15865919-15880919 GCF_046742065.1 Oratosquilla oratoria
TGATGATAGTGATGGTGGTGATAATGATAATGATGATGATGATGGTTCTGCTGCTGATAGTTATGATGATGGCGATGGTGTTGTTGGTAGTGATAATTTTCCATTAGTGATAGTGAATTTGAACGTGTAAAATGACTAAAATGATATCCGATTGCAGTGATAATGAAAATGGGAATTATATATGATGGTGCCTTTGATAATAAAGGTGATTTTTAATAGTGATGAAAATATGAAATGTTAATTGAGTCTAATTAATGAAAATGGTTAAAGAAGATAGTGATGATGATGATAACGATGAAGGAGATAGAAAACAGTGGAACAAAATAGACTATCTGTAGGAGAAAAATGCACAGAAATTATAGAAGAAGAGAGGGGGAGGAGGAGGAACAGGAAGAGGAGGAGGGTGGAGAAATGGAGGAGGAGGAAGACGAAGAGGGGGAAGAGGAGGAGGAGGAGGGGGAAAGGAAGGAGTAGGAGGAAAAAAGGATTAGGAAAATGAAGAGGAGGAGGATAAGGTCGAGAAGGAGGAAGAGGAGGAGTATGTGGAAGAAGAGGAGGAGGAGGAGGAGGAGGGGGAGGAAGAAAAGTAAGGAGGTGGAAAAAGATGAAGGTAAAGAGGAGAGGAATAAAGAGAAGAGTAAGTAAGAAGATGGAAGAAGAATAAAAAAGAGAAGTAAAAGGGAAATGAGAATGAAGTGGACGAAGAAAAAAGGAATAATAGAGAAAAAAGGAGAAGGAAAAGGAAATATAAGAGGAGGTGGAAAAAGAGTAGATAGAGGAAGAATTCAGTGTCAAAGAAATGAAGATAAAAACGAACGTCGTTGGGGGGAACATTACAATCTCGTCAAAGACAACGACGACGACGACGACGACGACGACGACGAGAAGTTGATGGAGGGACATCACTCGAAAGATCCCCTTCGGAATGCTATCGACCTCCTGGCAGGCCAGACCACACCTACGCAAAGTTAATTTGCGCGCTCGCGAGGGGGAAGGTAAAGAACAAAGAGTTAGAGTGAGAAGGAAAAGATAGATAGATATAGACATATATAGATAGATAGATAGATAGAGATAGAGAGGGAGAGAGAGACAGACAGAGAGAGAGAGAGAGAGAGAGAGAGAGAGAGAGAGAGAGAAATTAAGTGTGTGTATTTGTGTGTGTGTGTGTGTGTATTCACTTGGTCTTTGGATCACGTGTTGGACTCGTGATCGACAGCTATTTCCCTCCCGGAAGAGAGCTCAGAGCTCGTAGGTCCGATCTATGGGTAATGTTATGACCTTACACACACACACGCACACCCAACTCCCCGCCCACGAGAGTCAGAGTAACGACCCGAAGCGCAGCGGTACCGAAATAATTTCGGCCCTGGGCAGGATTCGAACCAAGTACTACGGGCACCACCATGCTAGCAGTTCAGTGCTCTACCAACTGCGCCACTGAGTGTGTGTGTGTGTGTGTGTGTGTGTGTGTGTGTGTGTGTGTGTGTGTGTATTTGTGTGCAAGGATCTTACCCTTTCTCCACTTCTATTTAGAGCTCACCCTTTACATGATACACTTGTCTTTCTACGTATTTACTTGAGATCGACTGTCTAAGTATACATATCACATGCTCCTCTCTACATCAACCTCTCCCTCTCTCTTTCTCTCTTTCTCTCTCTCTCCCGCCTTCTGAAGGCTCTTACAATTCACTTCTATACCTTTGTACAAAGTTTAATAACAAAGCCTTTTCATCCACCAAATTGTTCATCTACCACGACCTCTTGTACTGTTGGCTGTACATTCACTTAGGTGCAACCCCAAGGACTGGCACTTGATCCCTTTCTATCTATCATAACCATCTCTTTTTCTATATAAGTAGAGCATGTAACCGATGACTGATTCTCTCTTTATCAAAAAGAAACACCACTGAGCTTTTATCAGTAAGAAGTTTCCCTTGTTAGAGTTTTATTAAGTGCAAAATCGTGGCACACAAATCTCAAAGTATGGATCAGAGGACCCAGGAGAAACAGACAGAGGTCACTGGAGCCTTGGGATGGATAAGGAGGATGGGGAGCAATTGTCCGTGTGGAGGGGGACATTTGCTCACCGCCGATGGACTAATGCCGTGGCACACAAGTCTCTTAGATTGGAGGACCCAGGTGAAACAGGTGAAGGCCACTGGAGTCTAGGGATGGATAAGGAGGATGGGGATCAATTGTCCACGTGCAGGGGGACATTTGCTCACCGCCGATGGACTAATGCTTAAGTGGAAGAAATAAGGTAAGGGGGCATTTGTCCACTGTTGATGGACAAATCACGAGTGAATGAAAAAAGTGACGAGGGGAACTAGGAGTACCTTTCCAATGTTTTGTTCGCAATTGGAAGTGAATGAATCAGGTGGGGAGTGAAATGTTAAATATGCATCTGTTTTCCTCGATCGTGTAAGATCCCTGGATAATGGCTGCCACCAAACATTTTCCAAAGGATTTTATCAGACTCTTGTATCACTAGCTCTGCCGTTTCCTCAGTCCATCAGGTGGTTGTTACCTTACTGTGCGCAACACAAGCGTTGGTGGTGATATCACGTTGGATAATGCTTATTCTCGTTCTCGTGATGTTTTGGATGGCCCTATTGGACTGGTACACTACTTCCAACCCACTGAATTTCAGTGTTCGGTCAAGGTTGGTAACAACGTCGCTGGTTGGTAAGATGAATCGTGCGGTTGATCCGCCTCGTTGTCTATGTGTTATCCATGAACTTGAGGACCTTTTTCTTGCATTGATCGATGAAGACAACCGGGGATTTCATTTTCGTTAAAGTCTCTTTGATATAAAAACACTCTCTAGGTTTTCCTCACTGCATATCGTAATTGCCCGATGGAAGAAACATATCACTACCCCTTTCTTCACACTAATGTCGTAATGGGAGTAAAAATGAAACAAATCGTCTATATTCGAAGGCTTCCTGTAGATATCGCAAAACATGGTTACCAGCTGAGGCTCAAAGTCTACAGTGAACCAGCGAGTAAAGATGGCTTAATAATTTTTCAATTCTACTCCCGCCATGACAACAGGGTTAGGTTGCATGACGGAACAGATTTGGAAATCGACGCAAGAGTAAAAGAATGATAAACGTCATATATATATATATCTATATATATATATACATTATATATATATATACATATATATATACATATACATATATATATATACATATATATACATATATATACATATATATATATACATATATATATATATATGTACATATAGATTGTGAAAGTATGTTTATCTTCGTGCCTGTATCTATTAGGAATGTACAATGAATATTTTCTATTGTGCCCGTGAAACATAGGGCTTCTGGTTTATCTATGGTTGATGTTATTTTTTTTTTTTTTTTTTTTTTTTTTTTTTTTTTTTTTTTTTTTTTTGTGTGTGTGGGAGGCTTGTATGGATTCCCCCAACTGCCTGTTTTGATTCCTGTTGAAGGTTGTGGGGCGTTCCTGTTGTGATCGTAGTGTTGGGTTTTGGGTTCGGCACTCGTTGTCGGAGTGGGAGTATGTGTTATGAACTGAGCATGGTTTGTTCTGGTTGTGATGGGTAGGTTTAGGGATAGATTGGCGGTGTTGTGGGTGGCAGTCTCTATCTGAATGGCTATAAGAGTTATGAAAAGTACAGTAAGTCTGACTTTGGTTGCTAGGTGATCTTTGGGGTCTTGCCTGATTATTTCCCATGCTAGCTGACCGGAGGTAGGGTCTTTGGGCTTTGCATTCTGCGTCTGAATGGGATGTGTTATGAAGAGAACACATTGTACTTTGTCTAGGGTGTTGTCTGCAATCCCAGGTGTTGTGGGAATTTGATTTGTGGATATCGCACCAAATGGGGCTGAGATTGTTATTTATAGGTACTCTTGGGTAAGGGGGATTTGGAGTGTTGTTTATGGAGGATATTGTGTTTATTCTGGCTGGTTGATCATCGCTGAATCTATCAATTCCACATTTGTCTGTTATTTGGACGGAGAGGTGTCATTTATGTCAATGTCAACTCGTTGGGCCTCTCTTTCACACTTGATGGGGAGGGCCATGAAAAACATGGCAAGTTCAGATAGGTTAGCTACATCTTCTCCTTTGACATAGTTCACACCTTGGTTATTCTGTGATACCCATGGGGAGGGGTTATTGAGTGAATCTCTGATTGTCTTTGAGACTTCGGCTACCTGTGCCACGATAGAGTGGAAGGAGGAGGAGGGTGGGGGGGTTGCGCATGAACTCCAGGAATTTGAATAGAAAATGAAAATTATTTTGAGGTCTGTCGCTGAAAAGTTTCTGAAGTTCTGTGCAATATTGTGTGTATGTGATGTTAGATTCTAGCTTAGATTCTAGGAGACGGGAGAGATCTTTGTAGTCATTCCTTGGCTGAATGTGGTTATTGATGATAGTTATTTTGTGTTTGTCTTGGGTTATATTATTGTTAGCAAAGTGGACTTCGCATGCTGCGATGTAGTCAGTGATGGTGATGCCACTTGCTTTCGAAAAAGTGGGGATATCAGGATTTGTGGTTGAGAGGGTATAGTGGTTATGGATTTGGGTAGGGGGGTTTGGAGGGGGGGTGTTTGGTCTAGGAAGATGGGTGGGCGTCTGTGGGGTATTGGGTTGGTTATTGGTCTGGGATGTAGTTGGGTTCATAGTGCTTTGATTTGCCGGTGGGGCGGTATTGTTAGTTTGGGGGGGAGTCGGGAGGGTTACATCTTCCTGTGCTCCATTTGTGTTATCGATGCTCATAAAGCTATGATCTACTGAGTCGACTAGGTGCCTAGCCGCAGAAAGTGATCGGGTATTTTGTGACATCGTTACTATTTTTGTACATGTAATCAATCATGAAAGAAAGGCAATATACAAATATATATGCACAAGGGAAAAAAATGGTATATTACTTGTTTATGGTTCCGAAGGTGGTTCTATAGAGCAAGGGGTAGATTGTTGGTTTGTGCTGTTGATGAAGTTCAACCTAAAATGTTATTTTATAATTAGTTTTATGTATTTATATATAATTTTTTTTTGTTTGCTCACCTTCAAAGAAAATCGAAATCCGAGATGAAGTATTCTGAGAATATAAGAATATGCATGCATATACACACACACATATGTGTATATATGTATATATATATATATATATATATATATATATGTCTAAATAAAAATATTCTTCTAAAAAACGCTGTGAAAGTCGGGGACAGGTGGTATTACGGTGACACTTTGTCCTAAACATATTCTTGAAAAAGCGCTTGGGCAAGTCGGGGTCAGGTGGTATTCTTCTTCTTCTTCACGTTCTTCTTCGCGTTCTTCTTCTTCTTCTTCTGCTTCTTCTTCGCGTTCTTCTTCTTCTTCGCGTTCTTCTTCTTCTTCTTCTTCGCGTTCTTCTTCTTCTTCTTCTTCGCGTTCCTCTTCTTCTTCGCATTCTTCTTCGCGTCCTTCTTCTTCTTCTTCCTCGCGTTCTTCTTCGCGTTTTTCTTCGCGTTCTTCTTCGCATTCTTCTTCGCGTTCTTCTTCGCGTTCTTCTTCCTCGCGTTCTTCTTCCTCGCGTTCTTCTTCCTCGCGTTCTTCTTCGCGTTCTTCTTCCTCGCGTTCTTCTTCGCTTTCTTCTTCGTGCTGGGGATCCCGTGTTGGGGTTCCGCCCCGAGGCCGAGGGGAAAAACGAGGGATTAGAGCGCGGCGAAGCCGGAGAGGGCGAAGCCCGCGGCTTGTATATATATATATATATATATATATATATATATACATATATATATATATATATATATATATATTATAATTTAGCTAAAAAGGACAAAAGAATGGTTTTATATGTTTGACTGGAAGAGTTACTTGCGCTGCAGACCGTTGAATTTGATAGGTGGTCTTGGGATGATGTAGAGAGCCGGGTGTGTAGTTGATCCCGTAGGGAAGGGGGGTTGCTAAAGGGGTTGGTAGCAGGGTGATCTGTCAGTTAGATGGGAGACCCTGACTTCCTGTTCTGTTGATTTGGCACCGCGGTGAGTTTCTTTACTGGGATGAGTGGTGGCGATGATGGTTCACACGTCAATGTTGCCCCACGGGGAAATAAGTTTGTTCGTTGTAGCGGGGTTGATTGTGACAGTTCACGATTGTGCTGAGTTGTTGGGTAGCGGGAACTGGTGCACTTGGGCTATGGTCACCCGTTTCTAGCGAACTACAACTTAATTGTAGTGTTTCGAAAAGTACACAAGGTCACTCGTTTCTGGAACACTCGAATTACTCGACGAGTAATGTCGGTATACGTGGCCACAGTCGTTGGCACTTTGTTTATAAGTGTCACGTATTTCGGGGGGTGGGTGGCGCTGCCACCAGTGTAATGTTCTAGCCTTTCCTGGTGGGTAAATCAAAATCACAAGACCTTTCTAAAAGTCTAATACGTAAAAAATTATTACACTGGCAGACCTTCCTTGTCTGCTTTCCACCTCAAGACTGACAGACCTTCTCTCTGTCGGTGGGGTACATCTGCAAAGTTCTGCATCAGCAATAATGAATGGTGTACAGTTTCTAATATTACTACATTTATTATAGTGATTCAAGTTTTGGATACTATTTTATTTTACAATGGTTAGAATGTTTAGTTATTTCTGCTCATTTATATATTATGGTTATTAATCTAGGTTACATAGTATATTGTGTATGGGTAAAAGGTGTTCTTAGGAATCAGGGGTACTTCACGGTTTGATCACGTGAAGGAAGAGGTTGGTGGTGTGTATGTATGTATGTTCGTATGTGTGTTGCTGTGTAGTTTTCCGTTGTGTTGTAATCTGTGAGATTATGGTTACAATATTTATTCTTGCTGGACATACACATACATAGTTCTCTATCTTTGTTCTCACACAAGATATTTACGTAAACTTGAACGAGTGCACTCACTCTATTTATGAAAATATATAAGGCGCACACACACACACACACACACACACACACACACACACACACACACACACACACACACACACACACACAAACACACACACACACACACAAACACACACACACACACACACACACACACATACATACACACACACACACACACACACACACACACACAGACACACACACAGACACACACACACACACAGACACACACAGACACACACACACACACACACACACACACACACACACACACACACACACACACACACACACACACACACACACACACACACACACACACACACACACATTTATATATTATTCATGTACATACAGATATAGATGGATCCGCATGTGGTGAGCCTGCAAGATCGACAATGAAGCAGCACATTTTCAAAAGCCGTCAAACCCTTCAGCTTAATAAGGAATTGGAGCTCTGAGGAGCAAACCCTGTCTTCGAACTGGACTCAAGCTCTCTGTCTCTCGATCAGCTTCATCTTAAACCTTTTCTCATATGAAGAGCTGACAACCAGTAGCTGCTCGCCTTCTACCATTTCCAGTCGGTGATATAGAAACATTCCCATTCCAGTGTAACAGATAGCAACCTAAAGATTCTTCCCTGAGTGATCGGTGGGAAGGCCTGAGGACCGTTGCCAGCTTCTGTGGGGCCACGGGGTTTCCACTGAGAGAGCTCGAGCAACGATTTTTATACATATGCATATATACTGTACATATATATGTACATATACACATACATATACACATACACATATACATATACATATACACATACACATGCATATACACATATACATACATACACATACATATACATATATACACATGCATATACATATATATATACATATATACATATACATATATACATATATACATATACATACACATATATAAATATACATATACGTATACATATACATATACACATATATCCATGTACATATACACATACAAATGCATATACATATACACAAGTAATAACACACTCACGTGAATATGTAAATACTTCTCAACCTCTTCGCTAGAGAGGGAACGCCAGCCAAATGAACAAACCGGCCAAGTAGCAACCAAAACAACAGTTGAAGTGGAGGAGTTGTTACCAAAGAGGTTAATTGGGATGAGTTAAACTTCTTCGTTCCATGGAAATGAATTAAATCGCCTCGCGACAGTCGTAATTAAAGGAAAAGAGTGAGGAAGAGAGTTAAACGTGGTTAGTGACGCTGCTCTTTCAAGGAATCTCTCTCTTTCAAATGTGCCAGAAAAAGGTAGTACACTTGTCTTTACTTGTACATGTACTTGTCTTTACTTGTACACGTACTTGAGTACTCTTGTCCACACAGGAACACATTTACAACCCTCCATCCTTATGTGTGTGTGTGTGTGTGTGTGTGTGTGTGTGTGTGTGTGTGTGTGCGTGTGTGTGTGTGTGTGTGAGTGCTGTATGTGTGTGCTTCAGTGTATGTAATTCCAGGAACATGTTTTTGTCTGACCTTTATCAGTCGTCCAGCTTATCAACCGGTTGATCTGTTGCCTTTCACACACTAAAAGTCAATTGTGTTGACAGATGGATACAATGATACACAAATGAGCAGTAATATAGTGGTCCAAGGATATTCAGTAATCACGCATAAGCATACACATATAGTCATATTAGTATATGATTATATTACGAGTACATTATATTAATACATATTATATATATATATATATATATATATATATATATATATGTGTGTGTGTGTGTGTGTGTGTGTGTGTGTGTGTGTGTGTGTGTGTGCAAAGTAGACCACTTGGAAAAAGAAACTAACGAAGCAGAGCGCTTTCGTATATTACATCTTCAAGTGGTCTACTTTGCATAAGTGAACACACGTACCCGTGTTCTTATTAGCACATATATATATGTATACATATATATATATATATATATATATATGTGTGTGTGTGTGTGTATATATACATATATATATATACATCTATGTATATATACATATATATATATATATATATATATGTGTGTGTGTGTGTGTGTGTGTGTGTGGATATATAACAAAAAATTCATGCATACACACATACATAGGATGAACCACTCGCCGAAGAGGTACTTACCCCAAAGGCAAGAAGAACAAGAGTGACCAGCGTTCCTGACGCAGCCACGACTCCCACGGCCCTGACCCACTCCCTCATGAGTCCCTCCCCGAGGAGTAGGACGGGACCTTCGCCCCTCCCGACTCCCAGGGAAGACAAACTCCGACCCCCGCTGGTCTGCTGCTGCTGGAGACTCCCGCCCAGCTGGTTATTCCAGGGTCCTGATCCCCCAAGGGCGCTGCGGTATTGGTACGAGAGGCCAACCATCCCGCCCCCGCTGCCCTCGAGGTCTTCGTCGAAGGTCCTGGGGTCGTACTGGTAGTTGTGGCTCGCCACCGAACTCGAAGAATCGTCTCGTCCCCGATGGGTGTACGAAAGGTCCACCCGAGTGCTTAAGGTCATGTCATGCCTTCGTCGGCCACTTCGTAAGCCCCCTGTGCCTCCTCCTCCTCCCCCTCCACCTCCTCCTGCTCCTCCTCGGCCTCGCTGGCCGCCGTCCATGTGGTCCTCAATGTAGAACTGGTGGTCGTCCTCGTCCTCGTCCTCGCTATACACGGCCTCGGGGTAGTACATGAAGGAACATCCCACTGATTTCGCTTTCGAACGTTCGGCTCTCGAAGTGCTACTACTACTACTGCTACTACCCCCTCCTCCTCCTCCTCCACCTCCTCCTCCTCCTCCACCTCCTCCTCCTCCTCCTCCTCCTCCTCCTCCTCCTCCTCCACCTCCTCCTCCACCGCCACCTCCTCCTCCAACTACTACACTAGCACCGCTATTACCACTAAATCCACCTCCACCCATCGCTGTATTTTCTTCTCGTTCTACTGCCCTCCTTATCTCTATTCCTCCTCCACCACCTCCTCCACCTCCTCCTCCTCCTCCTCCTCCTCCTCGGCCTTCCTCTCCCGCCCTCCTTATCTCTCCCCCTCGAAGGTCTTCTGTCAAACCGACTCTTCGAAGTTCTCCTGAGGTTCTGCTGTTTTCTTCAGAAACCCTCCTCCCTTCCTTCCTGACTTCGCTGTTCCTCTTCCTCCCCTCCCTTTCCTTCCTCCTCCCTCCTTTCTCACTCCCTCCTCCTCCACCACCTCCACCACCTCCACCTTGACAGTCGAAGGTGTGAACGTGGGCGGGGCTGGTGGCGCAGAGGGTTGATATCTCGAGGGCGTGGGCGTGTGGTCCCGGATCTGTGATGAATGTGACTGGGCTTGATGTATGGGCGAAGGAAGTAGGGCTGGAGGTGTGAGCGTGGCTATAGGAGGTAGGGCTCGTATCAAAGAGGTACGAAGTCGGACTTGGAGAGGTGTTGGTGGCGTGCGTATACGAGGCGGAGCTTGGGACGAAGGCGTGCGAGTACGACGTAGGACTGGAGGCGTAGGTGTACGAGGACGAGGTCGTGGTGAGGGAGAGGGTGGCGGAGGTGGGACTCGAAGTGTGAGGACAAGTATACGAGGCCGAGGTTGGAGTATGGGAGCAGATGTAGGAAGTAGGACTCTGGGGGGGTTGAGGGTGGTTGTGGGAGTTGGAGCTGTGGAGGGAGTTGTAGGAGTTTTGACGTGAAGTGTGGGAGTTCTGAGTGTGAGCACTCGTGGAGTTCGAGTGATTGTTGGAGTGATTTGGTGGAGTACTGGAGGCCTTGGAGTGGGAATTCGAAGTATGGGAGTGGGAGGTATGGGAGTGGGAGGTATGGGAGTGCGATTTTGAAGTATGGGAGTGAGTATTCGAAGTATGCGAATGAGAGTGGGAGTTTGAAGTACGAATATGATTACTGGGAGTATGCGTATGCGTATGCGTGTGCGTAACAGGCGTATGAGAGTGCGCGCTTGAAGTACTTCCGTGGGAGCTGGAAGTTTGGGAATGTGTTTTCGAAGTATGAGAGTGAGTGTGTGAAGTATGGGAGTGTGGGTAGGGGGCAGAGGTGCTGGGAGTGTTGATATAAGGAGTTGATGCCTCAGGGATATACTGAAGGGAGTGACTATGTTCCTGCTTGTGGGGCGGTGAGCTCGCCTGAAGGAGGTTGTGGTTCGAGGCGGCGTTGCTGTGTTCGTGGAGGTATGGCAAGGAACTACTCTGAACTAAGTTAAAAGGCGAAGAAGGTGTTGGTTCCTGTACACAAGTCGAGGCCGAGGAATGTTCCGTTACATAGGACGAGGAAGCGGGCTGTTCCTGTACATACGGCGAGGAGGTTGTCTGTTCCTGTATGTAAGACGAGGGGTTCTGTTGTTCCTGTATGTAAGACGAGGGGTTCTGTTGTTCCTGTATGTAAGACGAGGGGTTCTGTTGTTCCTTCAGGTAAGTCGAAGACGATGAAGAGGGTTGTTCTTGTATATAGGGCGAGGGGGTGGCTTGGTCCTGTACGTAGAGTTGGGAGGCGTGTTTGACCTGTCCGTAGGACAAAGGGCTTGCCTTCGAGTGGATGCAGTATCTCGTTGGGGAATCTGTGGCTACTGGAGAACCGTAGCTGAGGCTCGAACTCTGCGCGCAGTTCGGAGAGAGGCTGTGTCCGTAGCCGCCGCCGCCGCCGCCGCTACTACTGTCGGAGGCGTGTGAGCAATACGAAGGTGCGTACTCGGATCCGAAGTCATAGTCCACGTTGGTAATCAGGCCATAATCGGAAGCATCGTTCAGAGCGAAGTCCGGGTTCGTGTGAATGACGTAATCTGGCGTAGCACCGATAGCGTACCCCGAACTCGAGCTCAAAATATAGTTCGGGGCGATGAGGGAGTGGGCGTAGATGGAACTGGGGCTGTGAGGCTTATGATGAGTCTTGTACTCCTGCGGGTGGTGATGGTGGTGATGGTGGTGGTGGTGGTGGTGTTGGTGGGAGGACGAGGGGCCTCTGCGCTTGGAGGTGGAGGAGGAGGACGAGGAGGTGGCCGAAGAAGAGATGGTGGTCGTGGCAGGGGTCGAAGTCGCGACAACTCGCGACGGAGGCGACTCAGAACGCTGCACGAAGGCCGTGGGCGTAGGGGAGGAAGTGCCCTGGGCGTGATGCACCTGGGCGTAGTGGTACGGGCTGTCGGAGGCGGAGGCGTAGACGTGCAGTGGAGCGTTGTGGGCGTGCAGACCTGTCGGGGTGGCGGCGGCGGCGAAGGCGATGATCTCCTGAGCGTGGGCGTGGGCGTGGGGTTGAAGGTGGGTGCAGCTGTGCTGAGACAGCTCGTACAGACTCATGCCACTCAAATCGACACCGCTATCCATGGGACCCCTTCTGCAGGAGCACGACCCCTTCGAGGTCCTTGACGTCCTGGACGACCTTGTGGCCAGGACTGACGCTGACGGGGCCGCACCAAAGGAGGGCCGCCCAAGAATGGTGGAGGGGCCGCGTCGTGACGCACACTCGGGCCCTGTGGCACCACTAGATTACGGAAACGGATACCGCAAGGGCGGAACCCCCGCCGGCGGTGATGGCACTCAAAGACAACAGCATCTTCCTCACGCAACAGCTGGTGTCAGGACGGGGCCACGAGCGCACAGGTCCGCACAAGAACGTGGCAGTGTCGCTCCGCGCTCATTTCAGCTGAGAGTGCCACTCCATCTCAAAGGTCACATAGTCGCCCTGGTACAAGACACTGCTCTCTCTACGACACTGACGGAGGCAACGAAGGAGGGAGACGAGTTCGCCTCTCCCGAAGGATAGGCAGGACCTGGCGAGTCGGGCACGACTATGTGTGGGGCAACAGCAAGCACTAGACACTTTACTTCCAGTCTCAGGCTGCTGGAAGCGAAGAAGGAGAGACGAAACGCCTTTTCCCGAAGAAGGAGAGCGGGACCTGGCGACAGGGAAGCGACGACTACGAGGGGAGCCTTGCAGCAAGAGAGGCGGTGCCACCCGCCGAAGCACTCACCCCAGAACGGGCTCCTACATTGTCAATTTCCTGTCCCACTGCTGACGAAAGCTTCGACTCCCGCTGAGGACGGCACCGCGAACACCAGCTGAGAATGGGTTCTGTGGGCAGTGCAAGGGCGTCTGTTTATGTATGTACGTGTGTGTGTGTGTGTGTGTACGTAGTTTTTGTGTGTATGTGTATGTATGTGTGTATGTGTATATATATGTGTGTGTGTGTGATTTAAGATCCTGTGCAACACAGAGGAAGCTACATCAGGTACGGCGCGGGGGGTAAGGAGAACGGGGACTGCGTGTGCCTGTGTGCGTGCGGACCGCGTGAGAGACAGAAGGCCAGTGTTGGCACCGTCAGTGCCAAGCTCAACTCTGGTATCGCTGCCTGTAACAGCAGGAGGGGAGAGGGAGATGAGTGTGGGTGCGCCTGCGTGTACGAGGCTCTCCCTGAAGCCTCTCCTCCTCCTCCTCCTCCTCCTTCCCCTCCTCCTCCTCCTCCTCTCCTCCTCCTCCTCCTCCTCCTCCTCCTCCTCCTCCTCCTCCTCCTCCTCCTCCCCTTTCTTCTCCTCCTCCTCTTCCTCCTCCTCCTCCTCCACCTCCTCCTTTTTCGTCTTCTTCTTCCTGCTTCTGCATTTTCGCTTTTGGAAATTGTTACCTCTGAATGCTTTCTCCTACAATCGTTTTCACGGTGCGAGGATTTACAACAAGCACGTGTTGGCGATTTGGTGGGGCTTTCCTCCACCGCAGCTGCTACCTCTCTCTGGCGACGACGAACGACGACGGCGACGACGACGACGACGACGTCGAAGATGACGCAAACGACGATTCCCCTCTGGTCCACCTGCAAAACATTTCCTTCCGGTCTTGCCTTCCTCGTCCTCCACCACTCACTCTCACCCTTATACATACTCTCTCTCTTTGCTCTCTCTCTCTCTCTCTCTCTCTCTCTCTCTCTCTCTCTCTCTCTCTCTCTCTCTTTCTCTTTCTGTGTCTCTCTCTTTCTATCTTCCTATTTATATATCTATCCACTCCCTATCTCTCCACTTTTATTTCTCTTCTCTTTATCGCTCTCTTTCTCTTTCTATCTATCCTCTCTCCATCTCTCCGTTCTCACTCTTTGTCTCTCTCCGTTCCTCTCATCGTTCTGATTGAGCGAGTCCTGTATTTATTGTGATCTATTACGTAATGTATAATTACTGGATAAAACAAGAAGTGTAGGAGTAGGGAGAGGAGGAGGAGGAGGAGGAGGAGGAGGAGGAGGAGGAGGAGGAGGAGGAGGAGGAGGAAGGAGGAAGGCAGAAGTGAGGAGAATCTATCCTGTATTGGACAGACAGACAGGCATACAGACAATATGGCGTCTACGAGAAAGTCTTTGCTTAGTTTCGACAGCTTTTTTTGGTCGTCCTCGCTAACACCTTGGGTGCACGAGAAATGGATGAACTGAGGACACAGAGTAGAATTGTAAAAATGGATGACAAGAAATTGAAGACGGATAACCAGGAATGAAAGAAATGGAAGACAATGAATTGAAGAAATTTAATGTCCAGGAATTGAAGAAACGGGTGACCAAATATTGCTGAAACGGATGAGTATATATATTTCTATATATATATATATATATATATATATATATATATATATATATATATATATATATATATTTTTATATATGTATATACATATATATATATACATTTATTATATATATATATATATATATATATATATATATATATAACTGATGATGAGTATCAGTAATAAATTGATACACATAGATTAGAAAAAAAATCAAGACACTAGCACTGCGTTGAGGACTGAAATCAATGAGGGAGAGAAGGGAAGGGAAGGGTAAGGAAGGGAAGGGAAAGAAAGGGAAGGGAAGGGAAGGGACCCAGGAAAGAGTACATGGGACCAGAAGAAGCTTGTCATACATCAATGGGGCCCAAGATTGATCGGTATGGAATCTATGAGGTTTGAGGAATCAATGGGGTTTTAGAATTGTTATCAACGAATGGGGTTCAGAAATAGTGGGTGGACATCAATAGCAAAAAACAATGGGCTGGAGCGAATTAATGAGGGGGTTATTATGGGCTTAGTATATATCTATAGGCTTACTATAGGTATATGGGCTTGGTATA
>NC_134814.1:15888419-15890919 GCF_046742065.1 Oratosquilla oratoria
ACAACACTGCTTTCCCTTTGGAACATCACTCTTCTCTCCTCATGACATCCCAACCGTTCTCATGCAACAATGACCTTGGGTAGTGCAACACTGGGCTTCTCCCTCTGCAACATGGCCACTGTGTCTCGTTATAATAACTGTCCTGCAACAACGGCGCTGTCTCTGTGACAGTTCGTCTCTTCATAGATATAGTTAATAATGTGTAGTTTGTTGATGAGAAGCAAAGATGGTATGATATCGTATTACACTGTATTGCGCGAGGAATATGAGTACCTTTATGTAGTGATAGGACGATACCAAATATTTCAACGATTCCGATACAAGTCCCGATACTTCTTCAATAATTGATTAATAAATCTACTCTGTTCATAAAGTACAGTATTTGTTTCCCAAGCCAACTTAAGGGCCTGAAAATTACCATGAATTGCAATTACTGCAGGTATCGAAATCGGAAGTGCACAGCAGTATCGGGATTCGTATCGGAATCGTTAGAATTTTTGGTATCGTCTCATCACTACTTTTGTGCAATACCAGAATTGTTCTTTGCAACATGACCTTCATGGTCAAGAAAGTGGCATGAGCTTCAGCATCAACTGAATAAAATCAACTGGCGACAGCTGGGATCTGTATACCAAAAGCCAACAAATCTTTATATTGAAACGGTTTAAAAGATCATAATGAAAATTGGTATATACATCTATAATACAAGAATATTTAATTAAATCTCAGAAAAATCTGGTCGTCAGAAACTCTTGATATCCTACATTTATTTTGAAAAAATTTCACGACAGTGTCAACTATAACTTGCGTAAACTGTGAAGTTTATCGTTTGGTTTCTAACGTTAAACTTTCACTGCGTATCCAGTTAAGGTAAACCATTTCCAATGTGAAATGGTTAAACCAATCTTGATTTAACCCAGACGCTGCATTGTAAATATTTAATATTTAATTCAATTGCCACCACACAATTTGATTCAGCTGAGGAAAACCTTCCACATAACAAAAGAGTTAAACGTTAATCGTTATTATGTTTAAATCAATAAACAATGACGCACCTTATGTATCGATTTTTATCTAAAACTACAGACAATTTCGTTTAGGAATGGAAACTTCGTCTGGACGGGATCTTGGTCGATAGGGTCCTGGTTTAGGGTCGGAGTCCCTTGGAGAAAAAGAAAGAAAGAAAGAAAGAAGAAGAAGAAGAAGAAGAAGAAGAAGAAGAAGAGAAGAAAAAAATATATGTATATATATATATATATATATATTTAAGATTATTTCAGACAAATGAGAGAGAATGTGGGTGGGAAGACCAAGTTGGTCGCAACGTTAGGGCAATAAACTCTATTCCTAACACATCTTCGTTTGCCCTTCCCCACCCATATATATATATATATATATATATATATATATATACGTATACACATATATACACTACCTTCCCTTGTTGAAGGGATTCGACCTTCTGAGGTCAATAGACAATTGGTTCGATTTGACTCACTTCGGGAGACGCTACATAGCTCAAGAGGTTCCCCCCTCTCCCTCTCCCTCGCCCCCGCTCTTCCTCCGGACTCTTGACGAAAGAGTTCTCCGCTCGAGAGTACACGGCTGTTGCACATGCAACGCAATCACGCGTCCGCAACATTGCAATTCATTTATTCCGTGCCCGGGATGCCTCCCACACAATTATCATCGTTCCAGTGATGACTTCCGGATCAGGTGGTCTTTTTTTCTGTTATGTCTTGTTGTCACCAGATTATTCTATCTATGTCCTCGGTACCCGCTTGGTTGTATAAAGGTTGTGGTCTACCTTGATTAATCTCATTCGTACTGGTTGGCACTTAACCTTTTTTTCCTGACCGTCGGAAGGTGATTCTGTTTGTCACTGTGGCACCACATCCTCAACACAAGGGTCGAAAATACTATTTAAAAAAATCGTGCCCATGCAAAAGTGTAAAAAAAAAAAAAAAAAAAAAAAAAAAAAATTGGAGAATGGAAAAGTACAATTGTAAGGCAAGAAGCAATACCGAGAGCCTAAAGAGGAGGGACAAAACTTACCATTTTGAAAAACAAAACCATCTATTTGAAAAACAAGAATACAAAACTTGGGTAAGAAAAAGATAAGGACCGAATTGTCGCCCATGAGAACAGGGACAAAACTCTCGGCCATGACAAAGAAGGACCACACAACTTTACGACACAGCCCAGAAGCAAACAAGGACAAAACATCATCCATGACAACGAGAAAAGTGAGACGCAAAGAGGAGAAGAACCTCGCCAGACAAAATCGCGGGAGACGCGCGGTTGCCGTGCCCTTGTCAGGGGACAGAGTGAAGATGTCAAGCCCAATCTCCCAAATAAATCGCCGTGAGACAAGATACTATCGCGTCCCCTAAGAAATCCGAAAGAAACATACACACACACACACCACCTCGACAGGCAGAGAACCCAAGCTTCCCACATCGACCGACAGGGGGATGGACAGATAGACAGACAGACGGAA
>NC_134814.1:15898419-15928419 GCF_046742065.1 Oratosquilla oratoria
CTGTTTTCCCTAAAAAAGCATAGACTCAGAGGTGACTTGATACAGGTATTTAAGATTCTAAAGGGGATTGAAAACATCAAAAGTGACAAAATTCTTACACTGAATGAGAATCCGACAAGAAATAATGGTCTCAAACTGTCAGGAAATAGTTTTGATTTGGAAATGGGTAGAAACAACTTCGCCAACCGTGTGGTTAATGAATGGAATAAACTTCCTGCAGAGGCAGTGCAATGTAGTTCAGTTCGAAGCTTTAAGATTCGTTTAGATAAACATTTAAGCAAGATGCTGTAATGACTGCCATTTATTTTATATTATTTGATTATTTGTTTGTTATCATTTGTCTGTTTGTTTATTATTTGCTTGATTTTCATTTATTATTATTTATTTGTCAGTTTATTATTATTAACTATTTACATGTGGTTTTTTATCATTTAACTATACCTATGTATTATTTTATCTATTATTGTTTATATTATTATAACTTTTAATTGGTTTTATCTATTTCATAATTCATATATTTTTTTCGCATCCGACCTAGTTATGGACTAAAATGTCTCCTGTCGGCTTGCTCCGCCTTTGTAATCCTTTGTAATATATATATATATATATATATATATATATATATATATATATATACATATATATATACATATATATATATATATATATACATATACATACATACATATATATACATTATAATAAAGCAGTAGCCTCTGTCTGTCTGTTTGTTCACGAACTCCTCCTAAGATTTTGGAGATCGACCCCATAATCATATATGTTCTGATACCCCATCACTCCAGGTACTTGGATAACTATATTTCATTAAAGATTATTTTGGTTAGGGTTAAGGGTTAAAGTTAGGTGGGGTATGGTGTGGTAACACGCCACTACTGTAGTGTCCCCTTAACGCGTATAGCATTTTTGTGACATAAATTACTATGATTAAACAAACTATTGCATGTGTCCATAAATATTATTTCTACTTGTGAAATCAATGTTGCCACAAACTAAAATAGCCTTTGTAAGGAGAAAGCATGTAAATGTAAAATGATTGCATAATTTTACCAAATGTTGAAATATCGGTTATCTTTATTTGATTTTATCTCAGGCGGAAATGCAATAAACGAGTCCAAAGATATATAAAGTTTCTTTCAATTCTTCTCTTACGGCCAAGTACAGTTCACCATGTAATGTTCACAATCCACTACAATGGTTAGATTAAAAATTATTCACAAACGCCTCCTAGGTATTCGCAAATAGGCCCCTATAACCATATATATTCTGAAACCTTATAACCCATGGTACTTGGATAACTATCATTTGTCTGTCTGTTTGGTCACGAACTCCTCCTAGGGTTTTGGAGATAGACCCCCATAACTATATATATTCTAATACCCTATCACTCCAGGTACTTGGATAACTATATTTCATCTCAAGAAAAAATATTTTGGTTAGGGTTAAGGGTTAAAGTTAGGTGGGGTATGGTTAGGTTAGGGATTATTCACGAACTACTCCTAGGTTTTTGCAGATAGACCTATAAAAACATAAATATTGTGAAACCTTATAACCCAAGGTACTTGGATAACTTTCATTTTTCTATCTGTCTGTTCACGAACTCCTAGGGTTTTGGAGATAGACCCCCATAACTATAAATATTCTGATACCCTATCACTACAGGTACTTGGATAACTATATTTCATTTCCCAAAAAAATATTTTGGTTAGGGTTAAGGGTTAAAGTTAGGGGGGGTATGGTTAGGTTAGGGATTATTCACGAACTCTCAGCAACGCGCAGGTAATTTGGCTAGTATATATACAGTATATATATATTATATATATATACACACACATATATATATATATATATATACACATACATATACATATAGATATATATGCATATATATATATATACATATGTATACATATATATATATATATATGTGTATATATATACATATATATATATATATATGTGTATATATATATGTATATATGTGTATATATATGTATATATATGTGTATATATGTATATATATATGTATATATGTGTATATATATGTATATATATGTGTATATCTATGTATATATATAGATATATATGTATATATATGTGTGTGTATGTATTTGTATGTATGTATTGTATATATGTATATTTATGTTTATGCATATATGTATTCTCATGAATGCTTTGGCATATTTTGTCATATTTTTTATATCTTTTTTCACCTTTATACCTTTTCGTCTGGTTTCTTCAAAAACACTCAAAATACATCCAACATTTCGTAATTCGCTGGTTCCAATTTAAAAGCTGATGAGGTGGAATAGGAGGTATGGTTTTTATGGACAATATTATGGTGGAGGGTATTAGTTACAAGGACTTACTAGAAGATATTGAAAAGGACTACGTCGTTGTTGCTACAGGTAGGCCTAGGGACTATGGCTATTCTATTCAACCTCCTTATAATCTAGAAAGGTTATAGTAGGCATGCTTGGCCGGCATTTGTGCTCTCACTGTAATCGGAGAAAGAGTTTTTCTTTTCATAATTTCTTTATATAGTGAAACATAATATCTTCCAAGACGTGGTTGAAAAGAGTATCAGGAATAGTGGTGTTGGATAACGGGGGATGAAGAAAGAGTCAAGATTCCAAAAGACCAGGAGCGACCTTGAGTAGACCACGTCTTCAGCCCCATTCGCTTCCTAAGAGGTGCCACGGAAATAGGAGTAGGAAATGCGGCTGACGGAATGAGATGAAATTTACCACCTGGTAAGTAAAGGCCTGGGACAGAATACAGGACCTCTTAGGTACCGAGGGTTTGCCAAAGGGATGAAATTAATCGCCCGACGGCTGGTAGAGTGAAAGGAGAAGTGCCACGCGGAAAGGAGGGGGTGAGATCGGGGACTTGTCGAACAAGTTAGCGTGTTGAAAGTCGTTTCGATGGAAGGAGCGAGAAAGTGTGTGGGAACAAACGGGTCGTACAGCTCGATATGCTCCCCCCTTCACCCCTACAAACCCAAAGTGGCACAGTTGAATGACATTTCCTTAGGGATTTTGTCTGGTTGACCGAGATCCAAGTAAATAATATCTTCTGACAATAGTCACGGCAAGAAACATGAACGCTAAGCTAAACACATACGCACGCATGCACACACACACACACACACACACACACACACACACACACACACACACACACACACACACACACACACACACACACACACACACACGCACATAAAGAGGGAGAGAGAGAAAGAAAGCGAGTTTGTGTGTGCGTATGAGAGAGAGAGTGAGAGAGAGAGAGAGAGAGAGAGAGAGAGAGAGAGAGAGAGAGAGAGAGAGAGAGAGAGAGAGAGAGAGAGAGAGGAGAGAGAGAGAGAAAGTGTATTTCTTGTAGAGCGCATCCTATATATGCATGCCATGCCCGCGTGAGGGTTAACTCTGGCCCATATGGTTAAAACAGCTACATCAACTCACTACTTTCACCTGGCCAAATATCCTCTTCCTCCTCTCCTCCCCTTCCTTCGCCTCTCCTCCTGCTCGTCCTCCTCCTCCTCTTCCTTCGCCTCTCCTCCTGCTCGTCCTCCTCCTCCTCCTCCTCCTCCTCCTCCTCCTCCTCCTCCTCCTCTTGCTACTCCTCTTCCACCACCACCTCCTTCTCCACTTCCTTTTTATTCTTCTTCTTTCTCGTCCTCCTCTTCCTCCTCCTCCATCACCTCCCTTTTCACTTCTTTTTCTTCCTCTTCTTCTTCCTCTTCTTCTTCTTCCTCCTCTTCCATTCATTTTCCTCCCCCTCTTCCCTTTCCTTATCTTCCTTAGTCTTCTCATATCATTTTCCAACTCCTTATTTTTTCTCCTTCTTTAATTCATCCCTCTCCTTCTCCTCCTCCACTTCCTCTTTCTCCCCATTCTCTTCCTCTTCCCCTTCTTCACATCTTCATTGTCTTCCACTTCCTCCTCTTTTACATCACTCTTCTTCTCTCTTTTCTCCTCTCCCTACTTCTCCTATTCACTCTTCTCCTTTCTCCTCCACTCTTCTCCTTCTATTCCACCTCCTCACTCTCCTCCCCACTTTCCCTTTCCTCCTCCTCCACCTCTCACTCCACCTTCACATGTATCCCTTCCTCTCCGGGCCCACTACATCCTTCTCTCCAGCCTCCTCCTCCTCCTCCTCCTCCTCCACTACCGCACTCTTCACTTGTTTTATATTTCCTTCCTTTTTCTACCCTCCATCCTTCCCTCTTTTTGTCCTCCCCTCCCATTCGCTTCCTCCCTTTGTCCCACATGCTTTGGGTTTAGATCACATTTTCGGTCCAGATTATATATATATAATATATATATATATATATACATATATATATATATATATATATATATATATATATATATATATATATATGTATATATATACACGAGTATATATATGTATATATTCTTTCTATCAGACAGCAACCCAAACAACCACAAAACTAGTAGAAACCACTTGAATGGGTTTACACCATAATTTCCGCCAATCCCACTCTTCCCTTATTCCCAACCTCCTACAATTCCCTCCTCCTCCCTCCTTTGACCAAACCCCTCCCCCTTTCATCCCTCCCCTCTCCCTCTCTCTACCTCTTAATCTCTTGTGATAACGTTTTACTACACAAAGTCCCGTTACACCTGAATAGAATCGACCAGCGTCCAGATACCATACACGAGAGGATAAAGTTAAAAAGGTCTTAATTCCCTTGGGGCCAATTGTCTCTGCCTCCCTCATCCTCTACTCCCTCAGACGAATAAAATAGATGAGCGGCCAATAGAGTCCTTTGAGTACAACACGAGTTTACGTGGGTTCATAGTGAATGAAATTGATTGCCAGAAGGAAAGAGAGCTAACGACAGTTGGTTTTATTCGGGGCAGAGTCACTGACGATAGAGAATGAAATTGGGTCACTGTGTCGTATTGCAAATCCGTTTAACCGCCGCCAATCGGTTCTATTTATTTCCGGGAAACCATCCTCCCTAAACAAAGACATTAAGATTTTTATTTATCTTTCATTTATATTTTTCATTTATTTTATTTTATTTTTATTTTTTTTAGTTGTGTGGGAAACTCCCACTTCATCATCACCATCTCGTGGGTAAACCCAAAATTCTTTCTCCTCTTACTTCCTTCTCCCCCTCCTCCCCTTTCCCCCTCCCCTCCCCTCCCCTCCCCTCCCCTCCCCCTTCACATCTTGAAAGTGACATCCCCTCTTCCCAGTGACCCTACTCGACCTCCACTTGTGTTCTGCTGACCTGTCTTTATCACCCCCTCTTTCTCCATCTCCTCTCCACCCGACACTGCTACAAGGTCGGCCATACACGTGCAGTTTAAACTGACAGTTACAACTGTTCAGTTATAACTGTCAGTTGAAACTACACGTGTGTGGGCATCTCTGTGATTAAGGCCGTCCACACACGTGCAGTTTAAACTGACAGTTACAACTGTTCAGTTATAACTGTCAGTTGAAACTGCACGTGTGTGGGTATCTCAGCGATTAAGGCCGGCCAGACACGTGCAGTTTAAACTGACAGTTACAACTGTCCAGTTATAGCTGTCAGTTGAAACTGCACGTGTGTGGGTATCTCAGTGATACTGAGATGCCCATACACGTGCAGTTTCAACTGACATTTATAACTGAACAGTTGTAACTGTCAGTTTAAACTGCACGTGTGTGGCCGGCCAAAGGACAGGGCGGGGGAGGGTGGGGTAGAGTGAAAGATTTCCTACTCAATCTGAGAACCTTCTTTCCACAATTCTTCAATTTGTTTAGCACGTGTTCTTCATCCAAGTTGAACAAAATCTCCTGACGTCAGCCAGAGATGTTCATTTGGTGTTCATTTGAACAAAATCTGTAAAGTCGGGTGGCTTGGATTGCTCATCATGGGATTCTCCTCTCACATAAATAAAATCAGCTGACGGCAGCAACATAAGATATATCAGGGACGTCACGGCAGTAATAATTTTGAATCCAGATTAAGGACTATAAATAATGTGTTTGTGTGTGTGTATGTGTGCGTGTGTTCGTTGTGTTTTAGATAAAATTAGGTAACACACACATATACAAAATGTACATGTTAAAATAACATGCATGAAATCTATATGTTCATCATTGTGTGTGTGTGTGTGTGTGTGTTAGCTACAATTAGATAATACAGGCACACATATATACACAATTTACATTTTAGAAAATAACATGGATGAGATCTTTATGATCATTGTGTGTGTGTGTGTGTGTGTGCGTGCGTGCGTGCGTGCGTGCGTGTGTGTCTTAGCTATAATTAGGTAACACACATACACGTACATATACGCAGTCAACATGTTAGAAAATAACATGTATGAGGTCTTTAAGTTCATTGTGTGTTTCTGTATATATATGTGTATATATATATATATATGTATATACATATATATATATATATATACATACATATATATATATATATACATACATATATAGATATACATATATATATATACATATATATATATATATGTATATCTATATATGTATATATATACATACATAAGTGTGTGTGTGTGTATGTTAGCAACAATTAGATAACAGGCAGACATATACAGAATTAGCATGTTAAAAATAGCAGGCATGAAGGCTGTATCTTCATTGTGTGTGCTTGCATGTTTGTGTGTTTGTGTCAATGTGTATGCATGTGTGCATACATGCATGCAGACATGTGTACACCTGTCAAAGGGAAGGTGTCGAGAAACACGTGTTCTGGTGTTGTTTCCTCTCCTTTTTTTTCAAAAGCGCAAGAACGAATACACCAAAAGTGACATTTTTTTTCCAACAGACTCGAAGCACCTCAGTGTACGAAGCCGGTTCGCAGGGCCTAACCCCTCTGCCTCCCTCTCTCCCTCTCTTTCTTCCCCTCCAGTCCCCTCCTCCACCCCTCTATCACCCTCCAACTAAACCTCCAATCCTCCCAGTCCAGCAGCCGCCTTACCTCGGCCTTAACCTTTCCAATGCGCTCTGTTCTTGTATTCTAGAAAAACATGCATCTCCCTGGCTGACAATGCCTACTTTTTATTAAACACTGCAATTAATTCATTACATTTAAGAAAATCATTCTAGCTTACGCCAAACGATTATATTCGGTTTAAGAGGAACTCGTTTACTGTAATGACCGCCTCTCAATCACGAATAAAATCAAATAACGTTAGACAGACAAAAGGTTTTAATAAAAGGACGACGTCCGCTGAGGATTTCATAAATCACAAACCAGTTTATTACTTACCTGGCGATAAATACAACACGAACTGTAAGGTTATGAAACAGTAGTAACGGGGTTATAACTATACTCTGAACTTAATAACCCCCCACACCCTGCTACCACCCTCAATCACAACCCCACAACCCTCCAGCACCCCCGAACCCCAAAACCTTAACCCGCTGCTGCCTTGAGGTTCATATATTCCCAAACCATTCCCTATTCCCTTAAACCTCACCCAAACACGTACCTGTTCCCAGATTCCAAACCTCTACTCTAAAATTCCAAATCCTTCCTGAAATACTCAACCTCTACCACTCCTAATCCCAGAACTGCCTCTAAATCCCAGCTCGCCCAAAACTCTCATTTGGGTCTCATTTGGGTTCCAAAATGTTTTGGGTCTCATACCCAAATCTTCAAGCCTCAACATCAAAGCCCAAAACGCTCAACCCCCCCCCCCAAAAAAAAAAAAAAAAAAATCCCATCACGCCCAGACTCCATTCCCCAAATCCAAACCCAAAAACCACACCTCCAAAACCCAAAAACCCCATCTCCAAAAACCCTGAAACTGAAACCCCACCTCTAAAAACCTACATCTCAAAAAGCACTTCCAAACATCCACCCCCCACCACACACACACACACACATAAAACGCATAAGCCTCTCTCCTCTTCAACCTAAACCTCAGCCTCATTACTTACCTGTAGCTGATCCCAATCCACATGTTTCTGTTGGTCATCCCTGTTTAAGGTGGAATTGGGGTCTGGAGACGAAGTGAAGGAGATCTCCGTTGTCGTCGCCAAAGAGGAGTGCGATGGTTCGGTCAAGGAGTTCGTGGGAGTTAACGTAGAGTCCAGGAACTGCTTGATGAGGATTGTAGGGTCCCCCATGGCTATTGAGGTACTCTCACTTAACTGAAGACTAAAATCTGGATAACCACTGCAAGGAATCTTCAGGAACTAAGCCTCGTTTCTCAAAGGTTGTTCAAGTTCTGTGTTTATACTTGGCGGTTCCAGTAATTTCTGACATGTTATCAATATTTTCTATCTTGTACAGACTTCTAAACAAGTTAATTTTTTTCTTCTATTTTCCGTGTTAACTTGTCAACTGTTAAGATAATTCTTAATATAACACTAAATCAATATTTTCTATCTTGTACAGACTTTTAAATACTTTTATTTTTTTCTATTTTCCGTGTTAACTTGTCAACTGTTAAGACAATTCTTAATATAACACTAATCACTTGTTTGGACTATTTTTCTGAGTTTGGTATGTGTACTATATATTTCCTATAATCTGTATATCTGATACTTGACTATAATTACTTAATTAATCATTAGTAGATCACTTATCTGGAGGGATTTCTTTTTGTGCGTTTAGTAAATAAACAAAACGTTCTTTGGGAAAAAACAGAGTTGCTCAATATCGCACTATCCTTCACGTGGCGTCCTGGTGTCTATCCGTGACTTAAATTGGGCAGTTTTTCCTGTGTCAAACAATACAGACATTAATCAAGTTTTCGCAATGACGCAAGATACAAGACTTAACCCTTTTAGTACCGGGTGAGACTTTTATTTGTCTTAAGACGCGTTTGGTTTACCTCCCTGTTAACCCCCTTGGTACTAAGGGATTCATAACTTGTGCCAATCAACCCTTTCCCTATTAAGTGTAACTTTGCTTTAGATTCTAGGTGCCGTAAGAATGTTTAATTCATTCCCGTGGCACGTCTCCAAGAACAACGAAGGGGATCAACAGGAGTTTCCACGATAATACAAGAAATAGGTGAACTTAATGATACTCTTCAACCGTGATAAACGACCGGTCGAAATCCCAGTTATGCAGGATTAGCGGGATGGAGTGTTTACTCGCATGCCAGGTAATCGAGGTTAAGGGTTTGCCAGCTCTTATAATCTATTTTGATTAGACACTCTGGCCTTGAGGCACTTTGTACCGAGAGGTCTTCGTCTATTTTCCTGAAACTCCTACTCACCTTTGCAATGATTTAGACAGTTCGCTCGCATTAGTATTCAGTATTATAAGGGGGGAGCATGCCGACAGGAGACCTTTTGGTCCATAACTAGGTCAGATGCGAAAAAAATATATATAAATGATAAAAAATATAGATAGAATAAAATGAAAATGATAATATAAATATATAAGAAAATTTATATATGTATGTACATACGAGTATATGTATACCTATGTGCATATACATTAATATATATATATATATATATATATATATATATATATATATATATATTATATATATATATATATATATATATATATATATATATATATATTTGGAGTCTTGGGTCTATATTGAAGGGTTTATTAGGCTTAATAAACCATTCAAGTTCAGTATGGTGCTCTATTCCCTTCACCAATATATATATATATATATATATATATATATATATATATATATATATGTTTTTATCTATATGTATATACGAGTATATATATGTATACATTTTGGAATTTCAGAAGCAGGTTTTCTTGAATGCAAATTTTGTTAAATAACACAATGTATTTATTATTGATAATTTTTTTTAGACTTATTCCTAGCCTTTCTGTGGTTGAGGGATGGATGGAAGAAGAAACGACGTCATAAAGGGAATTCATACTGAAATATATTTTAATAATAATATATTATACTTCCAGCATTTCAGCTGAAGCCTCAGGCAACGCCAGGTAAGACACAAAGCTCTACAATGATGCCTGAGGTTGGAAGTTGTAAATATAATGTCATCTAAACATATCTCAAAATATATTATTTTGGTAAGGCTATGTGTCTTCCCCCCCCCACATATAGAAAATTGGCTATGAAGAATGAGTTTCAAGAAAAGGATTATCAATAACGAGTATACTGGGTTGTCTAACAGTTTGTATAGACTGAAACGGGGTACCCTTACATTCGTCATCGTAATCCAAACGTGATTCTTCACAGTACAGTGAACAGCTCGATTATTTTAGCCTCGTCACTATAGTAGGAATACCACAGAGTAATAAAATGACCTGGTGACAGCCAAAATGAAAGAAAAAGTGGAACCCAGCAGGGAGGAAGGGTGTCTCGTGTCTACTGTTGCTTGATACGGCCAGGTGTCTTACATTCAGTACACGATCTACCTCCACTCTTATTAACCCCCCAACCCCCACCCCCATCGTTGCACTCCCTCCCCTCTCCCTTTCTCATTCACCCTCCCCCTTGTTACTCCCACCCAACCTTTTCTCCTCCGTGCTGAGATTTACCCCCAAATTACGGAGCGAGAAAGTAAGCCTGCTCTACTTTACTTTGCATGTGAGTGCGCGCGCATGTGTGTGTGTGTGTGTGTGTGTGTGTGTGTGTGTGTGTGTGTGTGTGTGTGTGTGTGTGTGTGTGTGCTCGTGCGTTTCGCATATGTGCAAATTTGTATAGCTTCTACAATTGCGTGACATTATCCATTTCAGTAATTTTCTGTACTGCATAGTGTATATATAGTCAAATATACAGGAATAAGACAGATACGAGACTGTAAGATCTACGTGCTACGTGTGTGTGTATATACTAGTATGTATATATATATATATATATATATATATATATATATATACACATACACATACAGTATATATTCCCATCATCGCCCTCGTCAGCTTCCAAGTTTCACACCCGTAGATTATTGCTGATAGAATGCATTGATTGTGAATTTTACGTTTCAGACATAAAGATGATAATACTGAGAGACCGAAAGAGAGCAAGTTGGGTGAGAGAGCAGACAAGAGTGAAAGACATTGTGGAGGCATTAAAAGAGAGAAAGTGGAAATGGTCAGGTGAGCTAGTGAGAACTACTGATGAGCGATGGAGCAAGTGTGTTACTGAGTGGACGCCGCGAGATAGGAAGCGTGGAAAAGGGAGACCAGACTGAAGGTGCAGAGACGAGATCAAGAAGTTTGCAGGAGTGACGTGGCAGAGGATGGCACGGTCGTGTGATTCATGAAATGCTATGAAGGAGGCCTTTGTTCAGCAATGGAATCAGGATGGCTGATTTGATTGATTGATATATATAATAAAGTAGTAGCTTCTGTCTGTCTGTCTGTTAGTTCACAAACTCCTAGGGTTTTGTAGATAGACCCCCATAACCATATACATTCTGATACCCTATAACTCCAGGTACTTGGATAACTATATTTCATTAAAAAAAAAAAAAAGGCTAGGGTTAAGGTTTAAAGGGGTATGGTGTGGTAACACGCCACTAATGTAGTTTCCCCTTAACACGATTTGCATTATGTGTCAAAAATTACTATGATTAAACAAACCTTTGTATGTGTTCATAAATATAATTCATATTTGTGAAATTAATGTTGCCACATACTATGATAGCCTTTGTAAGGAGAAAGCATGTAAATGTAAAATTGTATAATTTTACCAAATGTTTAAATATTGATTTTTTTTTACTTTACGGTTTCTCGTGCGGTAATATATTCATGGTAGGCTTAATGATCCCCTTATAAGTCGATAGCCCTAAAAAAAAAATCGAGTTCAAAGATAATGAAAGGTTAGTTCAATTCTTCACTTACCGCCGAATATATTCTATTTCCAAAGGGCGTCTCCCTCCTTAAATTGATTTTTTTTCTTACTTTCCTAACATTTTATTTGTGTTACCTTTTTCATTTAATTATATTGATGTGTAACTTTTCTCCGCAAATCCTATAAAAATGAAAATTATCATCGTTTGCCCGCAGCAACGCCCAGGTAATTTGGCTCCTATATATATATATATATATATATATATATATATTTATATATATATATATATATATATATATATATCACTTGGACAAAACGTAGTGGCACATTTGTAAATAATAATCACAAAGAACCCACAGTCGGAATAAAAAGGAAACTTAGAAGAAAGTATAAGTTCTATATTTCGGTTAATAGCTATAGCCCTTTTCAGGAAAGTACGACTTTCCTGAAGAGGGCTATTAGCCGAAATATAGAAGTTATACTTTCTTCTAAGTTTCCTTTCGTTCCGACTGCGGGTTTTTCGTGATTAATATATATATATATATATATATATATATATATATATATATTTATACACACATATATATATATATATAGATTATATATATATATATGTGTGTGTGTAATAAAAACATTAGAAACATGTTAAAGAATTAGAAATGCAGCAGTAATCACAATGAAAGAGGTGATTACTCCTGTATATGTGCATACAGAAAGAAATCGTCCCAGCCTTCCTGTAACCTACAAAACACAGACAAGTTCCACATTCACACACACACACACACACACACACACACACACACACACACACACACACACGTATATATATTGTGAAAACCCGATCATGTGTTATAAGGAAATAAATCACATGAAAACTGCTTAAAATATAAGAACCTGTCTTCTATAAAAAATGGGGAGGCTAAGATGGAACTTCATACAAGTTTTTTTTTTAAGATTTTAAAGCAATTTGATAACATAAAACTGAAAATATCTTTCCACTAATCACCAATTGGACGATAAATAATGGCCTCAAGATGTAGAGACACATGTTTAACACAGAAGTAGGTACAAGCAATCTTGCCAACCACGTCGTCAATGAATAGAATGAACTCCCAGCTGAGGCGATTGAATATGATGCATTTCGAAGTCTTTAAACTCTCTTGGAGAGCAAAATGCTGCAGTGTCTTTATTTATAGATTTTTTTTTTCTTTTTGCTTCAATCCGACCTCGTTATGGACCGGAAGGTCTTATGCCAATATGCTTCACCGTTGTAGCACAATGATTGCGTACATTCGAACACATGCTGTGACCCACTTTAATCGAACTGAACTTTTCTCTCTTCCGTTCTGAAGCATTACGTCACCCATTGGATTTAACCAATCAGTTCAAGGGTGTCACCCATTCCGTCATATTACGTCATATTCTGTCGTACGTTTTCGACAGCTGTTTTAACTTCCGCAGTTTCTCTTTCACTCACTGAGTCGCGTCGCAGTGGTACAGTTCTCGGTCGCCACTACGACAGTCCGAGTTTGAATCCCGCCCAGGGCTGAAATAATTTCAGTATCGCTGCGCAGCGAGTCGCTACTCCAACTTTCGTGGGCGTAGAGTTGGGTGTATGTGTGCGTGTAAGGTCACAGCATTACCCATAGATAGGTCATATATGAGTTCTGAGCTCTCTTCCGGGAGGGAAATAGCTGTCGATCACGAGTCCAACACGTGATCCAAGACCATGGTGAATCTCACAGAGTTTCCGTTGTTGTTTCGGGTGACAAGTTCATTTATCTGGGTGCCGCTAAGCTATCTTATTCGACTCATAAACAAACGTGGTTTTCATTCAGCTGGCAGAAGTTCCTTGCCGGGATTTTTTTTTCGAAACAAACCTTTGTAGACATCAAAGCACTAACGGTTGACCACGTCAACTTTTTAAAAGGTCAACCTTCTATGTATAAGTGCTCCAGCAATCATTGTAGGTCAATAATGGCGGTTGGTTTTTTAGACAAAAAATAAAAGAGGAATTCCACTTTCTCTTGCTCTGTTCCTACGCTCGGTCGCTGCTGCTGCTGCTGCGATGTGGGTTGTCTGCTTGACCCGTAAACGCAGGTACCCACATGTGTTGCGTAGCCGTGTACATCGTATCATATTTGTGTAGTAGGGTGGATGGCCTTGCTGGGAAGTTCTGGAACTTTCTTACCCCTGGTGATGCATTCTCCACTCGTCTAACATGACTGACTTTAAATAATAATAATAAATAATAATAATGATAATGATAATAATAAAATAAAATAAAGATAAATAAATAAATAAATAAAACAATATAAATGCAAAGATGAAAAAAATAAATAAATGAAAAAATAAATGCAAAGATGAAAAAATAAATAAATGAAATCAAATAAAAGTAATAAATGAATAAATAAATGAATAGATAAATGAATGGATAAATAAAAATAGATGAATAAGTGAATGAACAAGGAAATAAAATGAAATGAATAAACAAAAAAGAATAAATAAGGAAAATAAATGAAACACAAAATGATTAAATAAACAAATAAATAAATAGATAAACAAATAAGCATGCGTGAAATTGTACCGTTACACAGATACGATATGACAAATAAGACTGAAGGTGGAAGAAGCAGACGAGGAGTAATGGGAGAATTTCATGCTTTAACGTTTCGACCCGCAGGGTCTTGATCACAAAGCTTTGTGATCAAGACCCTGCGGCTCGAAACGTTAGAGAGTGAAATTCTCCCATTACTCGTCTGCTTCTTCCACCTTCAGTCTTATATATATATATATATATTTTTTTTTGTTACACCAAAGAGAAGTACAGGGGAGTTGGTTGCACCGTAAATTATTACTGGGTGATATTCAACGATGATACCAGACGAGAATAGGCAACTTGTCGATACTTAACGATTTAATTCAGTCATACGGAAGAGTCGTACACAGAAACGTTTCACATGTTAAATCTACGATTTTCATCGTACTAATAAGAAACTTTGATCATTTTAATATCTATATTTCTGTTCTAAACAAGAAAATAAATTGTAATATACTGTTTATTCTCTATTGAGTAATTATGCCATATGAGGAGAGGGAGAATTACGCGTGGATAGTTATACCTTGCAGGATTTGTCTGAGGTTATTTGTTTTGGGATGGGGGTGGGGGAGAGGGTAAAGGTGAATGGGGATGGGGTTGGGTTGGGTTCTAAGAACCTCTCTCTCTCTCTCTCTCTCTCTCTCTCTCTCTCTCTCTCTCTCTCTCTCTCTCTCTCTCTCTCTCTCTCTCTCTCTCTCTCTCTCTCTGACGTATGTCTCGCTTTATGTTCGTTTAACCGTTCTTACGGCCAGGTTCATCAACACAATTTCCGCGAAGACGTTTAACACTTCTTCGTTCCCTTGAGATCCCTTCAATGTTAAATCAAATCGCTTCCTGCCACTCACTTCTGCCAGTTTCTGGTCAAACTGTCTCCTGATGTCTTACCTATGGAACCATGTCATGGGGCCAATGTCATTGATTGTTACGATCATATTAGTGTTTTTCCAATTCAATTTCAATTACTTTTCCTTTGTTGGTTATGTTTAACGTCTCTCCATTTGCTCCATCTTGGGTGAACGTTTGTTAATCTCGGAAATAACCTTAAAAACAATGGAACAGTTACTGACAGATCATCAACTCCCTAAAATAGTCAGAAAAAAAAATCTGGCAATGGCAGATTATATATATATATATATATATATATATATATATATATATATTCATATATATGTTGTATATATATGTATATATATATATATACATATAATCTATCAATGCCAGATATTATATATATATATATATATATATATATATATATATATATGTATATATATTGTAGTAATTCCCCTCGCCCCCTTCCGTACCAGGTGGCACTTTTCGTTGTACTCTAACTGCCGCCATGATATTTTATTCATCTCTTTGGAACTCCTGGGAAATGAAAGGACCATACGGTGGTTTTCTTAAAGAAAATCTTTCCTTATATAAATCTTATATAAATCCTTGTAAGTAAAAGATATATATATATATATATATATATATATATATATATATATATATATATATATATATATATATATATAAGAATACCACCGATAATCTCCCCCTAGTCAGCAACGTGTATCACTTTTACCCTCATTTAATTAGGATCTCCTCGCAAGGGAATGAGACATTCTTAACACTATTATGTATGCATATAATTATGTATTCTATAACACAAGTATGCGTTATATAATATTAGTATGTATTCTATATATGTATTCTATGTATGAGTATGTCTTGCCATTTTAATGTCATGCAATAATGTTATGCAATATTGCAGACCTTGAAACTGGACACACGATATATCGGAATGATGCAAACCTATCTCGTTACATTGATGCACTTTTGTTTAGACGAGATGAGTTTTATTTCAGGAGAATTCTTTTATATAGAAATACAATATACGTTCAAAAAGGAAATATATATTTGGGTAGTAATGATGTATCGTAGTCTCGTTATTTTAATCGTAATGTGATCTCCTATATGAAAATGAAACGTTTAGTTTCAGAACATTTCAAAGTATTTTCCATAACTATCTATGCAGTATTTACCACCTGGTATTTCCCTGTATAGAACGCAAAGCCTCAAACTAGTTTATGTATTTTCAAAATAAAATTTATCAAGTGGTTTAGACTTTTGAAAGAGAATGTAAGCTCGTCTACAATATTATTCTTGACTCGTTAGTCGCCAGGTGATTTTATTCATCCAAAGACGAGCTCTTTCGTTGAACTAATGTGGACATATGATTCTGACTCATGGAAAATCGAAATTAAAAACGTGTTTAATTATATACATACATGCAGACAGAAATATTGTACGTTGTATCGAAGCTACACGCAATAAAATAATCAACAGTGAATCCTCTTTAGCCTTCAACCTCGTATGTTTACAAGAGAAATATACTACCTGGCTACACCAATATATATATATATATATATATATATATATATATATATATATATATGTATATATATATATATATAAAGAAGCTATATTTTGTCTTATAACATCTTGCATCCCTTCGCTACTGTCAGGGACCTATTTCCACATGTTTGTCATTATTTTCTTTTTTTTTTCATAGTTGATGACAAGCGCTTCTATCCATATCGCACCGAGGATTTACAACGGTGGTAAACGAGAGACTTAAAAATAGATAACAAAGATGAACATGATCAGTCTTCTTCCTCGTGTGGAAATTATTTTCTGATTATACAAGTATCCCTCTCCGTGACTCTGGGACGTAGGGAGGTCAGTAAGACCTTCAAATAATAGCTGTATAGAACTTACGTAATCAGTGACTTTTTTTTTTTTTTTTTTTTTTTTTTTTACCGGTGGTAACCTTGACAGGTGTCTAGTCCATCAGAGGATTCCTGATATACCCAAATGTACAGACGATACCTAATATACACTACTAAGTATATATAGCGAGTGTTATATCTAGCTATAAAGAGTTTGTCAGGTATATCAGAGCGCTAGGTATATAGCAGGCGTTAACTATGTATAGATTGGCAAGAACATAAATGGCAGGCATATCAGTGTCAAATATCCTGCATACAGGATGGAGTCATTATTATCATTATTATGGTATATCAGTTATGGTATATCAGTTATGGTATATACATTATGGTATATCAGTTATGTGAGAATCAACACCGTGTGAGATCGTTATGCAGAGAATGTAGAGTGTTTCAGAGGATATCTAACGTGGAAGAATAAAATCTTTAGCATCTATATTAATACAAGTCAAACCTTTAATGGTCATTATATCATAGAGAAAGGGCTATAGGCCCTTCGTTCAATACCCTATGGTCGTAAAAGAAACTTGAATCTCACAGCCTTAATATAAGTTGCGTTTCCAAGACGTCGCTGGAATGATGTATGATGTATGACGTATTTCACTACATTCCGAGCAAAGAAATGACAGACTCCAAGACACGGTTATGTTTATAACATGGCCTTCTAACAACAGCAGAACGATACGGAACAAAAAGTAATCACAGGTTTCTTCGTCTACACTACAACCAACGATGATATCGATCACACGATAATAAGATAAAACATAACAGAAATGATAAAACGATTAAGATAAAATGACATGAAATAAAAATATAAAACGATATTGGATTTATCTATGGACAACAAGCGGTCGCCCAGGTAACATGGAATGATGTCCACTGGGCCAGAACGCAGAGATCAAGTCATGTCGACACAAGGAGACATTCCATAGGGCGGGGAGGAGAGAGAGAGAGACAGAGAGACAGACATATAGAGACACAGAGAGAGACAGAGACACAGAGAGAGACAGAGACACAGAGAGAGACAGAGACACAGAGAGAGACAGAGACACAGAGAGAGACAGAGACACAGAGAGAGACAGAGAGAGACAGAGACAGAGAGACACAGAGAGAGACAAAAACACACACACACACACACACACACACACACACACACACACACACACACGCGCGCGCGCGCGCGCAGAGAGAGAGAGAGAAAGAGAGAGAGAGAGAGAAAAGAGAAGAGAGAGAGAGAATAATCATCATAATTTATATCATAAAATTCTTTACGGGTTCTATGATTCACTCTCACTCTGACCCACTCTCTGTCTACTCCTTTTCATCCCCCTTCTCTCTCTCTCTCTCTCTCTCTCTCTCTCTCTCTCTCTCTCTCTCTCTCTCTCTCTCTCTCTCTCTCTCTCTAACTCTCTCTCTCTAACTCTCTCTCTCTCTCTCTCTCTCTCTCTCTCTCTCTCTCTCTCTCTCTCTCTCTCTCTCTCTCTCTCTCTCTCTTTACCCTCATAGTTTTGCAGTACAGATAACGTAGATAAGGTCGAGTGTTTTCTTATCAAGCCATTCGATCTACTGAGTCATTGAAAACAAGATAGATGAGTACACGCACATACGCACGCACACACAAACAGTGTCACCCGGTACGAAAGGGGTATAATATCTGAGGGATATAGCGGACCCCGTTTGAAAGGAAAACTCATCGGCCGAGACCCCTGTTTTGGGCCGGATACTACTCATAGTTGAATGAAATCACCTGAAGACAGCTATAACAAAAGCTATACGTACATCAAGCTATGGGAAATAGGAAAGACATTGGCGCATCATCTTCCTTTTTCTCTTCCTCTTTCTCCTCTTTCTCTTCCTCTTCCTCACACTACGCTGTACACATGTCAGCTACCATCACATAGTTCCAACCACACAATGTCTTCACCATTTCATTTATATGAATGTAGCATTTTTCCGAGTATCTGGTATATGCGTACATGATCACATATCAGTTATTTAACAATAAAAAGAATATTCATCTTTATCAAGAGACCGTGTAGATGCAGTAACACGTAGTATTCAATTACTTGAGGATTTAAGACCGTCTTGTACCTTTACTGCCAACACGTGTTGACTGGCGGGATCTGGTCTACCTGGCTTCTTGCCTCCGGAAGCTATAGGCCTTATACGCTTGGCTACCATGCCTACGCTCTCTGATTTTAGTTATATTGTTGGGAATCAGTGGTTGCTTGAGGGACTTTGCCAACACCTGTAGCTAAGGGATTATATTCATCTGACACGCTTTGTCCCTTCTCTGTTATTCTCTCCTTTTCTTAGTAATACTTCACTCCTTCCCACCCCGCGCGTCCCCCAACTTGCAGAAATACCACGTACCACTCCCAACTTGTGGAGTCATTGGAGAACGTGGAGGAGGAGGAAGAGGAGGAGGAGGAGGAGGAGGAGGAGGAGGAGGAAGAGAAGAAGAAGGAAGAGGAGATATAGGACCTGGAGGACGAGGAGATGATAGAGATGGAGCAGGAGGAGGAGGAGGAGGGGAAGAGGAGGAGATGAAAAGGGTTGCGAAGTTCAATAATGACATGGCGAGGCTGAACATAGTATAATAACAAATGAATGAAAAAGTAAACAATCAAACAACAATAATTAAGAACTTTTAGGGGTTCATCAAGCTGAATATTAAAACTCAGAGAAGAGGAGGAGAAGGTGGAAGAGGTGGAGGAGGAGGAGAAGGAGGAGGCTGTGGCGGTAGTGGTGGTTGTCGTGGTGGTGGTAGAGGTGGTGGTGGGAGAGGTAGCAGTGATGATGATGTTAATGATAGTGGTGATAGTAGCGGTGATGGTCATAGTAGGATCAGTGTCGGTAGTAGCACTAGTAGTGGTGGCAAAGGTGGTGATAGGAGCATCGATAGTATTGGTGTTATTTGTGCCAACAGTATTTGTAGTGGTGATAGAAGATGAGGAGTAGGGTGTGTATGCATATGTGTGTGTGTGTGTGTGTGTGTGATTCACCATGATCATGGATCACGTGTTGGACTCGTGATCGACAGCTATTACCCTCCCGGAAGAGAGCTCAGAGCTCATATATGATCGATCTATGGGTAATGCTGCGACCTTATACGCACACACACACCCAACTCCTCGCCCACGAGAGTTGGAGTACCGATTAGCAGTGCAGCGATACTGAAATTAATTCAGCCCTGGATGGATTCGAACCCGGACCGCCGTAGTGGCAGCCGGGAACTCCACTACTGCGCCATCGAGTCGTGTGTGTGTGTGTGTGTGTGTGTGTATACACACGTGTCGGGGGTGGCGGTTGGCAGGAGGAGGTGGCATACCGTCGTCGTAGGCTGAGGAGCTAGCTGAAGCACGGACCTCCTCAGCCCCGGGTGCCAATTATCCTTTTATCTTTGCTGTCGCCAACCAATTTCATTCTCCTCAGGGACAGCCAATGGGAGCAAGGGGGGTTGGTAGCCTCTCCCGAAGAACTCTTTGGCTTCCGGGTGACGCTTTTTCTTTCATTGCGGCTGCTGCCAACCTAATACTCTCTTCATCCCCGTGGCACCACAGAGATGACGTAGAAAGTCTGGAGAATTTTGTGGGTAACACCGTCAAGGACGTCTTGATTCTCCTCCTCCTCCTCCTCCTCCTCCTCCTCATCGTATTCCTCCTCTTACTGCTACTATTACTCGCCTTCTCCTCCTCCTCCTCCTCGTCTTCTTTCTCTTACTGTGACTATTACTCGCCTTCTCCTCCTCCTCCTCCTCTTCCTCCTCCTCCTCCTCCTCCTCCTCTTCCTCCTCCACTTCCTCCTCCTCCTCCTCCTCCTCCTCCTCCTCCTCCTCCTCCTCTTCCTCCTCCTCTTTCTCCTTTCTTTCTTTCTTTCCTCCAGGGGAAATGACCATCACCGGTGGTCATTGGGCTCAAGCTTTGGTTCACGCCGTCACAGGGTAAGTACGAAGCTCAGAGAGGAAAAGCTATAATGGCGACAGTTAAAGAATGATCACACACGTGTACCCTTCACAAGAACATACGTGATGGCAGCCTAAGATGACGACGAAAGGAAGTCTTTATTTCTTCCTCTTCTTCCCCCTCCTTCTCCTCCTCTTCCTCCTCCTCCTCCTCCTCCTCCTCCTCCTCCTCGTGCCTTTGTTTAGTCTCCTCTGTGTACCTTCCCTCCACTTCCTCTCGCTCCTCCCCCCCATACTACATCCTGAACATCTCTTTCCTGTCTAACTACCTTCTCCTGTCCTGCTAATTTAACTGCCTTCTCCTGTCCTGCTAATTTAACTGCATAGACTTCTAACTTAACTTAGATCTAGCCATACGTCTTCTTTCGTTTCTTTTTCATAACTTCTTCCTAACTGTCCCCTGACCCCCTGTTCGCTTTACCCATGAGCCTAACCTCAGTCGACTACCTCACTTCTGCCTCATAATCTCATAGTGTTCTTTTTAGGCTCCTTATGTTTACTTTTAAACGCCAAATCATCATCCCCCGCCCTCTACTGCCTATTACTGTTTTGTCCATTAGTTTTATCTTTTCTACCTTGACCGCACCAATGTATCTTCTTGTACGGGAGTTTTTCCACTCCCTCCTAACTCCCTCTTCTTCAACTCTTGTTGAAGACAACACCTCTACCTCCTACCTCTCCTCCACTCCCTCCCATGTCTTCTCGTAATCTCCAGAACAAGTCACGACAGAGGTCGCGTAGCTCAAACCCTGAGAATGGTGTTGATACATACATACATACATACATACATACATACATACATACATACATACATACATACATACATACACATACATACACACGCATACATACATTAGAAGCATACACATATATGCATACATACATACATACATACATACAGATATACATACATGCATACATACATGCAATGCATACATATGCACACATTCATAAACAGTATCGCTGCACTTCGAGTCGTTACTCCAACTCTCGTGGCCGGGGAGTTTGGGGTGTGTGTGCGTATAAGGTCACAGAATTACCCATAGATCGGTCATACGAGCTCTGAGCTCTCTTCCGGGAAGGAAATAGCTGTCGATCACGAGTCCAGCACATAGATACCTGCATACATACATACATTACATACATGCAATACATACATACACACACATTCATAAACTCACATACATACACGTAAATATATACATAGATACCTGCATACATACATACATGCATTCATACATACATACATACATCATACATACATACATACATACATGCATACATACAAGCATACATACATATACACATACATACGAGTACATACACACACATGCATGCATACACACATACACACACGTAGTAGATACATACATACACCCATGCATATATCTATATGTCTATATATGTATGTGTATATATATATATATATATATATATATATATATATATATATATATATATATGTACATGCACCATATTCTATTCAAAGAATAAAGGACTAGCAGATGCGTTGTGCAGAAGAACACAATGGAAATAGGAAGAAATCAATCAAGAATAACAAAGAAAAATAAAAACGCAGAGAAGACGGAGACGAAGACAAAGGAGAGGGAAAAAATAAGCACCAAGAGGTGAGGAGGATGTTATCAAACTAAAAGACAAAGAAGAAAGCAATTTGAAAAAAAAAAAAAAAATAGAAAGTGTGAAACAGCTACAGTACCTCCCGTCTCATACTCCTCCCACCTCATACTCCTCCTGCTGGCCAATCTCATACTCCACGGGCTCGAACAAAGCCCGTGGGAGTGATACGTCACTCCCAAATTTCTAAAAAAAAAAAAAAAAAAAAAAAAAAAAAAAAAAAAATCTTCCCCCCCCTTCTCCTCCTTCTCCTCTTCCACCTCTGTCAGCCTCCTTCTCCTCACCTTTTAATACTTCTTCCTCTCCCCCTCCTTCTCCTCCTCCATTCTACCCATCCTCCTCCTACTCCACTACCTCCCTGTACTGCTTAACCTTCTTTTCCTTCCTTCCTCCACTCCTCCTTCTCCTCTTCCACCTCTGTCAGCCTCCTCCTTCTCCTCACCTTTTTATAATTCTTCCTCTCCCCCTCCTTCTCCTCCTCCACTCCACCCATCCTCCTACTCCACTACCTCCCTGTGCTGCTTAACCTTCTTTTCCTTCCTTCCTCCACTCCTTCTCCTCTTCCACCTCTGTCAGCCTCCTCCTTCTCCTCACCTTTTTATACTTCTTCCTCCCCCCCTCCTTCTCCTCCTCCACTCCACCCATCCTCCTCCTACTCCACTACCTCCCTGTATTGTTTAACCTTCTCTCTTCTCTTCCTTCCTTCCTCCACTACTCCTCCTCCTCTTCCACCTCTGTCAGCCTCCTCCTTCTCCTCACTTTTAATACCTCTTCCTCTCCTCCTCCTTCTCCTCCTCCATTCTACCCATCCTCCTCCTACTCCACTACCTCCCTGTGCTCTTTAACCTTCTCTTCCTTCCTTCATCCACTCCTCCTCCTCCTCTTCCACCTCTGTCAGCCTCCTCCTTCTCCTCACCTTTTTATAATTCTTCCTCTCCCCCTCCTTCTCCTCCTCCATTCCACCCATCCTCCTCCTACTCCACTACCTCCCTGTGCTCTTTAACCTTCTCTTCCTTCCTTCCTCCACTCCTCCTCCTCCTCCTCCTCCTCTCCTTCTTCTATTTCCCCCCCTCCTCCTCCTCCCCGCCTCCATATCATCTTGAACTCTCCTATTGATCCTTTATTCAGGATCTAATATGCTTTTATCGTTTCCAGATTTGTCTCCTGGGGAATTCGAGTCATAACGTTCCTCCTGAACCTCTTACGTATCGGGTGGTTCTGTACCATTTACTCTGACTGGCGCCAACCTATTTTATTCATAGCACCCACCTCCTCACGAAGAAGGTATTACATCCTCCCACATTAACCCTTTATGCACTGGGTGACACTATTTGTGTTAGTATGGTTCTCTCCAGGCTATTTCATTCATCTCCGTAGCCCCCTCTTGATAGCAAAGATGTTCAAAACAACACCTGTGATTTTTTTTTTCTTCACTCAAAATTTCCCAAAGGTGTTCCACGCAAGAACGAAGCACAGTGGATATAAAATGAATTCAAAACACTGCCAAAGCTTAGAAAAATAGCAACGGCTCGTGGTAGCATGGCAAACATTTGTTTTGTTTCGAAGTGGCAATTGAATTGTTGTTTCTTTATTGCACCTAGAACACTAAAGGATTCTCATTCAGTAAATGGCATTTGATAAACGAATAGACAAATAAAGATAGTTGTATACGATCACCGGGCGTTTGGTTTTTGTAGTATGAATAAAAAAAGAGATTCAACCATCCGCTGTAGCCCACCAGATACTCGAAAAAAAACCTACAATCCCGCTACAGTTACTTCAAATTTCACCTTGACGTATCTGATTCATACCAGACGATTTTGTTCATTTTTGGGGGTGACTTCTGGGTATTGAAGGGCCAAAGATCTGTCTTGCTTAACCATTACAGAGGAGAATGACCAAAATGATACATGGGCTCAGAAATTTACCTTACGAGGATAAACTTAGGCACCTTGATATATACACTCTAGAAAGACGCAGTGTGTGGGGTGATTTAATAGAGGTGTTCAAGTAGTTCAAGGGCTTTAACAAGGATGATGCAGTCGAAGTCATTATAGTAAGACAGCAGGGCAGGACTCGCAGTAATGGATATCAATTGGACAAATTTAAATTTAGAAGGAAATAGATAAGTACTGGTTTACCAATAGATTGGTCAACGAATGTAACTATGTCGTGAACACTGAAACTATCGATTATTTTAAGAAAAGGTTTGATAACTTTATGGATGAGGAGGATAGATGGTAATGGATATCGGAACTGCCTTGTGTTGGCCTTATGGTCTCTTGCAGTCTCCTTCTTTCTTATGTTCTCTAACCTAATTGGAGAATCATACACAAGTCTTTAATCTCATATAATCTAATTCTTCCCATTTATGTAATTTGTTTTCGTTTGCTCTATGCTAAGTACGTTTTTCACTGGCTAATGTAATTTTCGTTCTCATATAAATCCTTGCCGGATTAAAGTAATCAAGTTATGATAATACTTCAGTAAACACAGCAGAAGATTCTCCCCCGCAAAATGTTCGCGTTGGTCGTCTGTACGACCATGCACACTCGTTCGCTTGCTTAACCTCCTTCACTGTGAGTGGGTTAAGGCTAACTTGGTTTAACCCACTAGTATCCGCGTCGAACTCTAAGGGTTTGGTGCCGTCAGGCGATTTTATTTCGTCCATGAGGGACCGATCGTCTGTGACAGTAATTCTTATCCACGGGGTAAAAATGACGCGGTATGAGGTATTAATATCACGGTAGAAAGTTTAGCGTTAAATTTGTAATACGCTACATCCGGTTCCCCTTAATTTACATGCACATGAGTAATGTGTATATTTACTTTCTTGATCAAATTTTATCTTAAACAGGATCTTAATATCAAAGGTAGCGTTCTGTTTTTAACGTCGATTTTGCATAAATCGTATGGGAATAACTGGGTAAATGGCTTGGTACGTCTAAACGAGAAGGTAAATGACAGAAGAAGGTGTAAGAACCTCTACAAGCTACAGATAGACACAGATTAAGTACACTGACCTTCAATGCACACATGAACGAACATACATTCCCCGTTCTTGGTTCACGTATATCATACTCCATTTCCCGCTAGTTGTGGAACATACCTCAGAGTAATTACAATGATACTAACTGTATATAATGTAACTGATAAATGTATGCGTGATTCAGTGGTGACGGCAGTGGTGGTAGTGATAGTGATGGAGAGATAGTGATAATACGAAGTGGAACATAAGTGGAACAAAATGTTGCAACAATGTTCCGTGATTGTGCTTCCTCTCCTCCACGCCATCTCGTGAACTGTGAGGGTGCTACGGGTTATTCTGTGCGCCCGGACGGTAGCGACGACTTCTCTCCGCAACAAGAGGCAACCGGGCAACGTAGAGAACGAGGCCAGTAGGACTCCGCAAGCTGCACGGAATAGTAGTGCGTACGCACTCGTCGCTCCATTGGTGTGGGGTGCCCGCTGCCAGTACAAAGCAGATGCGTACTCCAACTATTAAGTGCCAGCGAGATGCCCCGATCAGAATGCCCAAGTTAAGGCCATAGATTGGTGGAAGTAAAGTATGAAGATTGAACTATGTACAAGAAATAACGGGTACCAGCTATCTACGCGCGCATTTGATCGAGATACAATTCTGCTAACTGCGCAGGTAATGCACGAGGTTAACTTAGCGCAGATCTAACCACATACAGTACAGCTTAAGATTTCAGAATTAAAAAGTACAAACTAATCAAAATTTTTATATGTTTATCGTTTAAATATATCTCTTAGTCTTCAGCTGGCCTCGTTATGAAAAAAAGTCTTGCTTTTCATTATAAATTGTTGTTTGTACACAATTTTTTTTAATATGTACTGGGGTTTAGAGTCTGAATTTTGACGTAGCTTGCCTGGTTCTTCGCCTGGGATACGGTTTGAAGAAACATCAGTGGCAGTCTGCTGATGCAAGACTGTAAGCATATGCAAACAGACCTCCGCAAACACTGACTGTTTCTCAAGTACAGTTCTGCTCTTGATATTTACACACACACACACACACACACACACACACACACACACACACACACACACACACACACACACACACACACACACACACACACACCTCTCATGGCGCTGTGGTTAGAGCTCTGGCCTGCCACTACGGAGGTCCGGGTTCGACTCTCGCCCGGGGCTGAAATAATATCAGTATCGCAGCGCTGAGGGGTGTTACTCCAACTCTCGTGGGCGGGGAGTTGGGGGTGTGTGTGCGTGTAAGGTCACAGTATTACCCATAGATCGGTCATACGAGCTCTAAGCTCTCATCCGGGAGGTTAATAACTGTCGATCATGAGTCCAACACGTGATCCAAAGACCAAGGTGAATACACACACACACACACACACACACACACACATTCACACGTACACGTTATTAGTTATGTATATGCACCTCAACCCGTAGTCAGTGTTTTCTCTTTCCGGATCAATTGTAGAATTCCATCCCACCTTTCCCAACCCAACACACACCGATCGACAAAGGTCCGAAGTGCTCCGCCTTCTTTCTGCGGCATCACTCAGGAACACGCCGTCATTCAGGTCATGGTAACGTTTTTTATTACTCAGTTCACGGTTTGGGAGAATTAATGGTGGTGATAGTAAAGTAACCTAACCTAACCTAACCACCAATGTTCCCAAACAGTAAATTCAGTATTAAAAAAAAAAAAAAAAAAAAAAAAAAAGTTACCATGACCTCAGTGACAACGCAGAGCGACGACGGAGCACTTCGGACCTTTATCGATTAGAGTGTGTGTGTGTGTGTGGAGTGGGGGGAAGGTATTCTACAGCTGATCCCTCTTGAAACTGTCATGTCGTGAACGACTGCAGACAGATGTCAATAACATCACTGAATCCCGACATGCACGAACGCCATTAGCTATCCTCACTAATTAGGCTATCGAATGACCTCACTGCCCGCATCTCCATACACATGCTTTAGTAAGCAACCACACTCTTGTCAATGGATGTACACCTTCCATCACTTCCATATGAAACTTTAAGTCAGTAATCACACATTTACCAACGGGCACCAGACACATTTCATTGGGTGACCCCAATATCCATCTGTGTGAGAACAACCTGATGAGTATGTTCACACCTAGAGGACAATTGATAACTGATTGGTCACCTGGTAAACACAAAATATTCACTGGGCGACACGAAATTCACCAGTAAGCAAATTCACTAGGCCACACGTAACTGGTGATAGCTAAGGATTCGATTCCCTAAGACTACTTCAAGGTCATTGGGTAGTAGGCTACTCAAGTTTACACAGAAACTTGCTATCCTCTATCGCACAACCACAATCGCTTCTGGATACATCTTGCATTGTTAAAGGCGACGGTCAATGTGTACACATTATAATTATCTTCAGCGACTGTGTGTATTGTATTTTACACATCTTCATTGGCAAGTGACACTATATATTGTATATCACTCATTTTCGTGGATAACTATATGTATATGGTAGTACACACGTTTTCATAACTATCACTGTACTTTATATGGTACATCATGAATCTTCACAGACAACTGGTACTGTAAATAGTACGGCTCGGATTTTCATAGGAAACTGACACAAACTAAGATTCATCACACATCTACGTGGACAAGTGATACTGTATGTGTACGAAACGTCACTAGACACGTCTTAGGCAAATGACACTAAGTGTGATGTATCAGGCTTTTTCACAGACAAATAACACTGTGTATATCTTACGTCACATATTTTCACAACTGTATATTGCACATTACACATCTTCACAGATTACACGAGCCACTGGATGTATATTCCCTGAGACTTCTTATCAAGTGCGAGTTGCTTGTAAGCACTTTCAGAGAAACCTGCAAGACTTTCACAACCTAACGGTCGTGCTCGTAAAAATGTCTCAACGATCTCGTTGCGAGACCGGGCGAGATTTCCCACTCGTACACGTCTCTCCTCCTCCACACAGCCTCTCGTGAGATGACACAACGTGACACAAACGAGACCCGTCTCTCACGACGACGACGACGACGACGATTCCGTCTGTGTCACCGATAAATCAACCGATAACCGAGAACGTCACCGCCTACTTCGGGAGACTCATCGTATTATGAACTTTCACTTGACATGGGCTACGGTCTCCCTACAACTGAACCGTTGTGACCCTACTTTCGTTGACTTAAGGGAAAACTACATTCCCCACTCTCCCAACTACCTCGACGCCCAAGGGTCCACCATACTAACAACTAGTCCTGTCACTGCTCACACCACGTACGTCTTGCCATAATGGGCCAGCGTGATCCCGTGACCGTATCGAGACGTGGGTAAGAAGGAACTGTGAAGGAGGCAACCGCACAGGAGACTTAAACGGAGGTGGCCCGCGGAGGGGAACGGGGTGGAGGGGGAGGGGGGAAGAGGAGGAGAAAAAAGGAAGTGGAAGGGTGGAAGAGGAGGCACAGGAAGCGGAGGAGGGTGGGGGAGGCAGGAAGAGGTGGAGGTGGTGATCAACTTTAGGAGTTTTATTCTGGCGAAGAATCCAATGTTTTATTACGATGAAGAGAGCTTTGATGACGAAAGGAAAGGACGGGGTGGAGGTGGGGCGTAGTGGTGGCATTTTAGATGACACCTGCAAATGGAGTAGTAATCCACTGTACTTGTTATGAATGATTCTGAAAATATTGGTTACCCTTACACAAAAGGCAAAGGTAATTGTAACAGAAGTAATGTATTCTGATCGCCTGGTTGCTATACATTTTTACTAGTGAATCTAGAAAGGTACTAGTCAATATGCAAATGTAATAATCATTACCACAATAGTAATTCACACGACCAAGTCAAATTTTTTAAATTCTCTCCCGTCTTCCCACTGCCTGTCTGTCTGTCTGTATGTCTGTCTCTCTTTTTCTCTGTCTCCCCCTTCTCTCTCTCTCTCTCTCTCTCTCTCTCTCTCTCTCTCTCTCTCTCTCTCTCTCTCTCTCTCTCTCTCTCTCTCTCTCTATCTTTCTATTTGCTGCTGTTGTTTTTGGTCCAGAAATGAGTTAACAGGCAAATAAACAGATAGACAAACTAATAAATATATAAGTAAATAAAAATAAATGAATAAATGAATAAATAGACGAATAAATACATGAATAGGTAAGTAAATTAATAAATAAATTAATGAACAAATAAAGAGACAAACATATATAAAACTGCCAATCAAAGAAATCTCCATCTATCCAAAGACAGTCT
>NC_134814.1:15933419-15943419 GCF_046742065.1 Oratosquilla oratoria
TGGTCTGAACAAAACCTTTTGTTTTCCACAATCATCAATCTCACTCTTTTGCTAGGACGACATCCCCTGTGATGATTAAAATCAAATGTCATTAGCCAGAATGGAATCTGTGAGCTGCTTCATCATCACATCGGTGAATCTGACCCACGCATGGTGTTCACACGTACTCGCGGTCACAGATGTGTGTTCGTACATTTATCGTGTTTGCCAACATCAGTGCATCGGTGAATATACTCACGTTGAGGCTAGTCTGTGGCAAAGTTTTCCCTCTGGCCGATCATCCCACGAGAACGACATCAAGAACAGGTCTCGCAGAGCGACATCGTAGGTCTGGCAGCGTGTTTGTATGTTGCAGTTATGGTCGACACTATCGTACAACGTTTGTAAACAAATCTCAAACATGAAAAAATTTAATGACGTGTTTTTTTTCATATTTCAGTCGCTTTCTAGGTTCAGTATCCTGATTGCGTTTGTCCGTTTTCACGATGATCAGTAGAAGAATGTTTCTGTATATTTTTTCAGCAAATTAGGTCGGGTAATATACACATAACCTATTTATATCAGCTCCTTTCCTGCCGCCTATAATTTTCTGAAGTCTCAACAAAGTGTCACCACTCGGCTATCGGTTACATGATGTGGTGACTGCCACAGAACCCAGTACGAGAGTTCTCGACCTATTTCCAATATTTATGCTTTGCTGTTTCTCAGATCCCGAAGAAGACCACTTCAATATTGAACTCAATCGTCTGGTTCACCACTAGTCTTTTGTTTTAAGTTCACACTTGTGGAACTCAATGGCACGCTAAGGGTCAATGGATAACATGATAAGAACCAGTGATCTAAGATAGCGGGTCACATCAATGAAGAGATTGGGCTTAAACAATGAACCTCCACAGATTTTCTTTTTGATCTGTTCCCGGAAGTCATCGTAAATAGTTGGACTATGAAACTATTATTTCAACACGGAAGTCTATTTTTCTTCGTCCGTTATTTGAGCTGTAATGAAAAAATATTTTTCCCTTTTAGTTGGGCAGCATTGTCCTTCTTTTGTTTATCTAAGAAAGGGAGATGTGTTGGAGAGAGGAGGAGGGAGAGAGAAAGGGAGAGAGGTAAAGGGAGATGAAGAAATATGGGAAGTAGGAAAGAGTAAGAGAGGAAAGGAGGAAGAGAAGGAGAGTGGACGTAAGAGAGAGGGACAAGAGAGTGTGGGAGAATCAGAGTGGGCGGGTGAGCGAGACTAAGAGAGAGAGAGCTATGCACGCTCCTGGTGCCGAATTTATAAAAGATCCTAATTACTAAGTCTAGACATAAATCTTCAAATTGGTTGAGATTTTACCTAAATTCCTATGTCGGTGACCTAAATGCTTATGTCTAGAGTTTGCGTTATGTCGAGGTTATGTCTAGACATAAGCATCTAGGCCGCCGACATAATAGGGATTTAGGCAAAATCTCCGCCATTTTGGAGGTTTATGTTATGTTTAGACTTAGTAATTAGGATCTTTTATAAATTCGGCCCCTGAAACCTAACAGCCTCATCTTTTGCCTGACGATTCTATTCAGAGAATAAATAATTCCTGAGTCGAAAGCATCTCGGCTAGGACCTGTTAGTGTTACAAAATATCGTGACACACACCAAAAAAAAAAAAAAAAAAAAAAAAAAAAATGGACTTTGAAAATGTCATCTACTGATAAGACGATGAGCCGGTTTGATCCAGAAATGCTGCTTGTTAGGACGGGCGTAACCTGATTGTATTTAAAAGCATTCGGAACGCTCAATTTTTTTTTTTTTTGGCAACATTGCTCTTATATACAATCTGGTACCGATTTCAGCTTGGTTAAGGATTTTATTTCAGCTGGTGCTGGGCGGTTTATTCAGCATAGAGGAGCCCTCCGTGTGGCAAAAGTTATTTAGCAAACTTGATCAAACCTTCTCGATTAGCCCTCTATAGTATGTGGTGTCGATTTCTGCGCGAAAGGATTTTGTTCTGACTAACGTCAAATGATTCTATTGATGTTAGAGGAACACTCTGAGCTGAAAGGGTTATGTATATATATATATATATATATATATATATATATATATGTATATATATATATATATATATATATGTACATATATATATGTATATATACACATATATATATATATATATGTATATAATATATATATATATATATATATATATATATATTATATATATATATATATACATACACAAAGTGCTGGAACCATCGCAACTTCTTGACAAAAGATACTGAAGTTATAAACATCTCTCATGAGTGTGCCATATATTAAGTCGGGTCTTATCCTTGTTCACATCTGTTACATAACTCATCATTCACACAAAAGGCTTTATCTTCATCCATATATGAGGCTGAATTTGTTACGTAATTTAATGGTATCATCTACCCTTCACCACACACCTTAACAACAAGTTTATTCCGTACGATTGTATCACTTTTCCTTCAAGTAGGAATTAAGTTAATTCGTACCTACTGTAGTTGTCCCTCATAATAATTTCCTTGTGTATATATCTATCTACCTAACTACCTATGTATATATATATATATATATATATATATATATATATATATATATATATATATATATATATATATATATATATATATGTGTGTGTGTGTGTGTGTGTGTGTGTGTGTGTTGAGACGTTGTGACAAGTTGAAAAAGGTGGAAAAGGAATCAGGGGTCTCGTTCCGAGTTTATTCCTGACCAGTTTCGCTTGTAGTTTCTTCAGAAGCTCCAAGCGAAACCGGTCAGGAATAAACTCGGAACGAAACCCGTGACTCTCTTTTTCCACCTTTTTCATATATATATATATATATATATATATATATATATATATATATATTTGTGTATATATATATACATATGTATATACATACACATATATATACATATATATATATACATATATTATATATATATATATTTGTATATATATGTATATATATAAATGTATATATATATATTTATATATATATAATATATATGTGTGTGTGTGTGTGTGTGTGTGTGTGTGTGTATTCTGTATATATAAAATATCCATAAGTAACTTATTTGTCACCGTTACTCACATGGCTCTTACCCCTGTGTCCCTGAACCCTGGTGTTTTAGGGAATCCCGCTTGAGAGACTTAGACAATGCCCCTACGGACCAGTGTCACACCTCCATTACGATCGTAGACTAATCTCCTGTCAAAGATGAGTTCTTATCGTTTCCTTTCTGTTATCCTTCTTAATTTTTTTTCATGACTTTTATGAGTCCAACCTGGACGATAATGTCCTCACATATAGATGCGTCGGGAGATATGGAATATAATTTAGACCAAATCATATACTCGGACAAGCAGAGGCAAGTGACTGTCACCAGTAACCGATAGGAATCGAGTATCTGTACACGTACAGCGAGGTTTTGTGAGAAATACACTGTTTGGGGTGTACAGTATTATAAATTCCAAGTAATGGTATCTTATCTGTTGTGAAATTCACACATCAATAGAAAAAAGTAGGTTACAAGTGGTGTGTGATTCTATACATAAGGGTGTCAGTGATAAGCAGATAATGAAGATAAAAAATAGGGAAGGGGAGCAGGAGGAGGAGGAGGAGATAAGGATAAGAAGAGGAGGAGAATCAGGAGAACGAGAAGAAAGAGGAAGATGAAGATGAAAATGAGGGAAAGGAAGGGGGAGGAAGATGGAAGAGAACAAGGAGAAAGAAATGGGAGATTAGAAATAGAACTTAGTATGAAAAAAAAGAGTTCAGAAAAGGAAATTTCTACCAAAATTCCCGACATAACCTCTTTTCTTCCGAGGACGTGCCATAGAGATGAATAATTTCGTTCGACGGCATCAGGGATCAAAGAAAAAGCACCACCTGACGTAGAAGGGCCCAAGAACAATGAAGTTAGTGATGTACAGTAGGCAACTAGTCTTACGTCATCCGTGGCTGGAAAGTTGTCCCCCACACAAGATTCTCGTCCCTTAACTTTCCCTCCCATACTGGCTGTATAATCAACAGAGGGAGATCGTGGGCCGGGTCATGGGGGATAGGGGGGGAGTGGACATGTTTGGGGGGCTGGGGGGGGGAGTGGACGTGTTTGGGGGGGATGGGGGGGGACCCTTGACCTCGTTGGAGCCTTCCATGCAGAGGAAACCCTTCACATGTCCCTGGAGATGCACAGGGACCAAAACAACAGGGTAACAGCAAAGGAGGACATGCACGTGTTCATGCACCCACCCACACACACACAAACACACACACACACACACACACACACACACACACACACACACACACACACACACACACACACACACACACACACACACACACACACACACACACACACACACACACACACACACACACACACACACACACACACACACACACACAATGATTTTACTGGAATCGTGGAATCGACTTAACCTACTCAGAGGTACATATATATCTATATTCCAAAACGTTCCTTCCCCCTTGTAAAGTAAACAGCCACACCTATCCATCACGCATTCATTTCCCTTTTACTTTAGCTCCTTGTGGATAAAGAGCGATCTCAAACCCCGTCCCACTCCCCGGGTGTGAAGCAATGCAGCAAGACACAGCACGTCCACAACAAGGCCCGATAGTATACCCTGGTTTCCTCCACCGCTTTGTTTACATGGTGATCCTCCCTCCTCGTTCCCTTATGCGCAAATAGAGAAGACTGGGAGAAGTCACATCAATTTATCGTCCATTAACAACCATTGTCCTCTTACCCCTATCTCTTGCCTACTTATTTCCCTGCTCAACAGGCATTACCTTTAACTTCCTCTCAAATTCACTCAAACCACCTCCGTCTTCCACACTCCACCTCCGCCTTCCACGCTCATTTTGCTAGTCTCTCTTCTTTTATTCTTTCCATATGCACAAACCATTCCAGCATTCTTTCATCCGCCCTGTCTTCCAGCACCCCTTCCATCGCCGCTCTCCTCCTCATGTCCTCATTTCTTACTGTTCATCCTCGTAACATCCACCACGCCTCTCAAATCTTCATCTCAAACACATTTGAAATGCTCCTTCCTGTCTCTCTCCCTAAAAAAAAGAAAAAAAATGTCCTACAAAATGTCGTAGACACCCTCGCCCTTCCATATACTCTCCTCTTTGCATCAATCTCCAGATACCCATTTCTCATGACACTTTTCATTCTCCCAAGACATTTACTTGTATCCATCAGTATACATCTAACATCCACCCTCACTCCTCCACTCCCTTTAGCATGTGACCCTAAATACTTAAATCTACCTCTTCTACCCTTTCTCCTTTAAGACTTATCTTCAACTCACTACCATCCCCTTCCCTTGTATATCCTATCACCTTACTTTTACTCATATTCACTTTTAAATTCGTCTTATCACATACCTTCCCAAACTCCGTCACTAGCTGCCTTAGACCCTCTTCTGGCCAAGCCATAAACGCAGTTATCAGTAAACAATAACTGGCTTACCTCCCACTTCACTCCACTTCCCTCCACTTCCACTAACCATTTATGTCTCATACCACGCTAGCCAAGTAAACGTTGAACAACCATGGTGGCATAACACAACCCTTGTGTAGCTCCATCTTCACCTCAATCCACTCATTTTCATCATTCTCAACCCTAACACAGGCTCTATTACTCACGTAAAAGCTTTTGACTACCCTTAGCAGGTTTAACATAATTCTATATATCTGTAATACCTCCTATAATGTCGTCCTGCATCAGCCTTCTCTAAATCCATAAAAAGTCCTTAACTTTTGCCAAAGACTTCTCGCATGTGTTATATCGTATACACATACAAGGTATAATATGGCGGAGAGCCGAATCTGACAAATACTCTCAGAGTATATGCTACGTCCTTGAGTCTCCATATGACATAGGTGATTTTTACTTCTAAACAAAACTCCATAAACACAACCACATTTAAATATATATTTACACGGCTCTGATATAACATTGGCCAGATTCAGGTGTCCGCAACAGTAAATTCTAATCAATTTAGTGGAATTACTGACCATTATTTGTAAATAATTTTTCAAGAAAAATATTGCATAAGGAGAACATTGCTAATGCTCATTAATTTTTTTTCCTGCAGCAGAGGCGGTGCGGTATAAAAAGAGATGGAGAGGAAAGGGAAAGGCGAAAGTTCACACATGATCAGAGGCCTATGAATAGAGCTTACGGTGATGTCCTATTTAAAAAGAAGAGTATTTTGTTACCAAGCTCGTCCCACAAAGCAAGACACTCCCTCCTATTAACACTTCACGGACGGGAACAGGTGTTTTTAAATGTATTTTCACATACACTCAGGTGTCGTAATGGACCCTTGGTGCAATCAAGTAGGTCTCGAAATGGATTTTGGGGATATCCAAAAATACATACATACACACACACACACACACACACACACACACACACACACACACACACACACACACACACACACACACACAACCTCGCGGCGCAGTGGTTAGAGTTCTCGCCTGCCACTACGGCGGTCTGGGTTCGAATCCCGCCCAGGGCTGAAATAATTTCAGTATCGCTGCGCTGCGGGTTGTTACTCCAACTCTCGTGGGTGGGGAGTTGGGGTGTGTGTGTGCGTGTAAGGTCACAGTATTACCCATAGATCGGTCATACGTGCTCTGAGCTCTCATCCGGGAGGCTAATAACTGTCCAACACGTGATCCAGGACCATAGTGAATCATACACACGCGCGCGCGCACACACACACACACACACACACACACACACACACACACACACACACACACACACACACACACACACACACACACACACACACACACACACACACACACATATTATATATATATATATATATATATATACATTGTGTGTGTGTGCGGTGTGTGTGTGTGTATGTGTGTGTGTTTTCATGTGTGTGTGTGTGTGTGTGTGTGTGTGTGTGTGTGTGTGTGTGTGTGTGTGTGTGTGTGTGTGTGCGTGTGTGTGTGTGTGTGTGGGTGTGGGTGGGTGGGTGGGTTGTTGGTTAAGAACATGATAAGGCAGTAATAAATTTCGTCTGATGAGAAAGGGGGAGTTAAGGGGCAGGTAGGGACGGGGCATCAGTGTTCGGTTGGCTGCAGATTGTATTGACTTGGGTTGCCACACTGTTTTTAAAAAAAGTCTTTTTTTCGCTGTATAATAAAGTGGGTTTTATTCTCTACGTGGAGTTATATCCAAAGTTTGTCGTTGGAATTCGTATACATGCTGTATATATACATGCATGTATATACATATATGTACCTGTGTGTATAGGCATGTGTATGAATATGTACATACACACATGAGCTTGAACAATGTAAATTTGTGGATGGAAGTGTTGAAGCATTCGAATGTTCACCCTTAAACACTACATGTGTTGGGGGCAGAGCATTTGACTGCGATTTCACCCGTAATTCCTGTGTTGCGCTGAACAGGTGAACAATTATCCGCCTTGTTGAGGTGCCGGGTCACGCCTTCCCTCTCGCAGATGTGCAACAAAAGAGCCTCGCGGAGAGAACGGGGTAATCCGTGCAGGGACGCGACTTGCCGTGGCTGTGCAAGAAGGCCTTGGTCTTTGTGTACACACGCACGGCGGCAGCAGCGTGGCCAAAGAAAACAAAGAAGACACAGAAGAAAGAGAAGAAGTAGGAAAAAATGGAGAATAAGAAAGGAAAGGAGGGGAAGAAAGAGGAGGAAGGGGAGATGAGGAGGAAGAGAAAAGGAGTGGAGGAAAGGATGGAGGAGGTAGAGAATGAGAAGGAGGAAGAGGAAAGGAAAGAGAGGAAGAAGAGGAGAGTAGAAAGAGGAGAATAAAGTAGAAAAAAGAGAAAGACCCGAAGAATGAGGAAAAGGAGGAAGAGGAAAAAGAGAAGAGGAGGAAAAGGCTCCGTTTTTCATCCGAATCGGTCTCTCCTCTGAATATAATTCTCCTGAATTAATTAAAAAAAACAACAACAATAAACTACGTCACAACATTACGTGTAACGCTAAGGTAATGATTCATCATGGTCTTGGATCACGTGTTGGACTCGTGATCGACAGATATTTCCCTCCCGGAAGAGAGCTCAGAGCTCATGTATGACCGATTTATGGGTAATGCTGTGACCTAACACGCACACACACACACACAACCAACTCCCCGCCCACGAGAATTGAAGTAACGAATGACAGCGCAGCGATACTGAAATTATATCAGCCCTGGGCGGGATTCGAACCCTGACCGTCGTAGTGGCGACCGCGAACGCTAGCAATGCGCCTGAATCGGCGTGTTATTGTCAAGAATTGGCAGAGAAATCATAAGAGAATTGTAAGGGATAATACGTCTGATGTAATATGAAAGTATAATGGAGGAAGAAGAGGAAATGGATAAATTCGTTATTTAATTGGTTATCATTCGTAGGACTTGACGTACAAGACGTCAACGTAATCAAGCATGAACTCGATCCCATTAGGATTAGGATTAAGGTAAGGATTAACGGATAATCGGGGAAAGGTGCAGGGGATTTCGCAAATTGAAGACGAAAACGTATTTACTAAATGCAACTACGCAAGCATCACACATTTCTGTTAACGTGAAATCAAACACGCTTATACAGTCGCAGGTACCAGCTCACGCGCTTTCATGAACACTCTCTTAATTTACCAAGATGACATCATCCACTGTAGCAGTGGAGGCGATTGTGTGCTCATGGACTATGTATATCTGTGTGCAGAAGTCTTTTGAAATTCATAAGATGGAGAAAGAAGGACGAAATACTGTTTGTGGTATAAAAATGTGAATACCTGGGCCTTGGAAATATGCTCATGTTCGGCTATAAGTCTTCGACTTGAATATTCACAGAACATAAACGTAAAAAAAAAAAAAAAAAAAAAAAAAAAAAAAATATATATATATATTTACTCGACCCTCGGGTTTCATGAATACAAGAGCATGACTTGGAAATCTGACATATAACTGGGGAGAATGGCCACGACTGTAGATATGTTATCCAAATCTGAGTGGAAGTACAATGAGTTTGGTTTATAAAAATTTCGGATTAGAAAAAAGAAATCCTATTTTCTACTTCCTACATCATGTCAGCTTGAGGTCCTTTTATTCCTCGTCTGGTTGTATGAAAATATTTTCAATTTTATTAAAGCGAGTTTTCAAACTTCAAACTATATTACACTTAATCACCTCGTCTGGAAGGTTATTCCCTTTATTGACGACGCAGTTAAAAAGTTCGTTTCAATCTGTTTCTTAAATAATGTCTAAGTTGTGCGGTTAGTATATCGTATGAAAATATTTTCTAATTTTGATGTTACCAATTCCCTTTAAAATCTTAGGATTGTATCAAGTCGCTCTCCCAACCCCGGTTTTTTTTTCTTATTTTATCTATTTTTTCACTAAGAGAGAATACGTTTAGCTGTTTTAAGCAGTCATCGTATGATTTGTGCTTCGCTTCTGTTCTTTACTCAAGTGTGGGTTGGGCACTTTTCCGGTTTATGTTTACGTGTTCGTCTTGCAGATGTGCACATCAGCCCATAAACGAGTGTATCGAGGGTCACGTGATTAAATTCCCATGAAGGTATTGTTAGTCCGAGATCGATTTCGAACGCGGGACCAAAATTGTGGACATAAATATTTATGAATACTGCAGACTTAATCCTCAACGTGAAGGAAAAGACACGACTAAAGTAATTTGGTTGATAAATTGATTAACTTATTTCATTCTGGCTTGCGTCAACTAATTCTATTCATCACTGACGTGACAGATTTGGGGCAAAATTGTGTTTCGATCGACCGTGGCCAAATCTATCCGAAGTCGAGCCACCAAATAAATAAAATCGTTTGTCTAACGCTTGCCAGAACAAAATCAATTAGTACACTTGATGATGTACGTGCATGCTAGTGATATCGTACACGATTGTCATGCATTGTACTTGTGAGTAGACTGGGCAATGCATGCTTTCCCC
>NC_134814.1:15953419-15970919 GCF_046742065.1 Oratosquilla oratoria
TATACAACGTGGTCTTGTTGTAGTGTTGTTTTTGTGGTGATGGGTTGGTTACGGATAATCAATTGGGCTGTTTTCTTAGTATTGTAATAAATGATGAGTTGGATTTGTTTTTCAGGGTCTGTTGTCTGTATGTTCTTGTTAATGATTTCTTTTAAAATCTTTTCATCTGTTTTGTATTCTGTTGACAAGAATCACATGTCAACAGAATACAAAACAGATGAAAAGATTTTAAAAGAAATCATTAACAAGAACATACAGACAACAGACCCCGAAAAACAAATCCAACTCATCATTTATTACAATACTAAGAAAACAGCCCAATTGATTATCCGTAACCAACCCACCACCACAAAAACAACACTACAACAAGACCACGTTGTATACCAATATAAATGCAATAGTGAGGCGTGTGGATCTCACACTTACATTGGTATGACAACAACACAATTAACACGACGCCTAACATGCCACCTGTCCAACGGATCAATCAAGTCACACTATACCTCTTCCCACAACAAAGCACTAACAAGAAAAGACCTAGACAATAACACGACAATCATAGACAGGGAATCGGATCCCCGACGGCTACTGTTCCTGGAAGCCATATACATACAAGATAACCATCCTAACATCAACATCCAGACCGAAGACCTGCGCGTCTTACCGTCCATGAAGAGACTGAACACAGACAGAATCACTACACGCACTGGGAGAGGTCTCTCAGATCTCCAGTAACCCGGCTCCCCTATTGGCCCTAGGCAACCAATCAGAGGAGACCTCTTCCTGCAAGAAGCCTTATGATCCCAACTCCATGAATAAATACGACATCCACAGACACTGCACATCAGATCGCCCAGAAGATGGAACCAGGAAGTTCCGAAACGTCGGCCACAATAGGACAACTACTAAGATACGTCAAATTTGAAGACAAAAAGATTGTACGTTGTATCGAAGCTACACGTAATAAAATAATCAATAATGAATCCTCTTTAGCCTTCAACCTCGTATGTTTACAAGAGAATATACTACCTGGCTACACCAATATATATATATATATATATATATATATATATATATATATATGTATATATATGTATATATATGTATATATATATATTATATATATATATGTATATATATACATATACATATATATATATATATATATATATGTGTATTATACATGTGTGCTTGTATGTATAAGTGTGTGTGTGTGCGCGCGAGTGTGTGCTTTTTGTATACGATTTTTGTTGTCATCAGATACACTAGGGATACCATTTACATATACATTATTCTAGTTGACGCCAGACGATTTTGTTCAAGTAAGGAAACCCGCAGAGAGCAGATTTCACCGATTTCTAGTGTCGATCTAGTTCTTTGGCACAGATCTAGTACAGGTTCTCAGAACTATCTGCGTCGCTTGTTCTCAATGTGCGTGTAACTTGTTCTTCAAGCGGTGCCGGGGAGAAACGGCAGAGTTGCTCAGGTGCACAGAACCTGTTTTCGTGAACTCTATCCACCACCGGTTTCCCTTGGCTAAATAAAATCGTCCGGAGGCAACATATATAACATGATAAATTTACCCTGACAGTGATAATGTTAGACTGACCCCTCCTCAATGGCAAGGCCCTTGAGTGTCTTGATTCAGGTTTTATTTTGATAAAGGACGGAGAGGGGTCATTACCAATTGCCGTAGTATTCCTCAATGTGGCCCCTCACCTGGGGTTAAAAATTTCCCCCCGTGAGGAACTTTCAGGATCCCAATGAGGAGAAGAACGGATCTAATTCTGGAGACAAATATTGATACATACATATACCAAGGCTTTTTCCCCCTTACAAGGGGGGTAGCCAAAAAGAAAAAGGCACAAAGTCAATCCCACCCATTCCACCCCTGAATACACTCCACACCCCTCCACCCTCCCTCTTATCTTAGCACCTCCTGAATGACGGGTCATCCCTGCACCTTGTCCACTGACCCAGGGCAGTGGACAAGGCACAGCACATACACAAATATTGATAATCACGATAATCGCTACTGTTGTTTCAAGTGTCTACAACCGCACAATGCCGGAAACTCTACTCGGATCCTCCCACAAGCCTCACCGGAAAGAAACTGTGGACAGTGTTGGTGTCGTGTCGAAGTGTGTCTGCTTTTTTATGACACCGACTTTCATAAGGAAGAGAGATCCACTAGTCTATTGTCAACTCTTTTTTTTATATGACGTAGGTGGGTGGCGGTTGTCGCAATTGAATGAACTGAATGAGAAAGATTTTTAGACCCGGTCCAGAAACAAGTTACTGACCTCTCAAGGATTCAGGGGTTCGCCTCCAGAAGTAGGTGAAGGTGTTGACATGTTCTTAGGATGGATAGTGGAGGAGATAAAGTCTGTATGTAAATGGCATTTGCCGATGAGCCTATCCAAGTACATGTGTCTGATAAAGCTGTGACAAGCGAAACATCACACTAATAACAGCTCCTTCCTCATATGATGTCTCCTTTGAGAAACGAAATCTCTCTGGGGTCCATCTCGCAGAACCACTCACTCACTCACTCACTCACTCCGCTGGATCTTGAACCTCGTGTAGATTCTTGTCCGCTAACAGTAATCCTCTCCATACCCTTCGGTCCTGTGCTGCTTCCATGGTTCCCAGCCATGTGTATATCGTGCACATGCCGGTCCCAAGCCCGGATAAATTGGGGAGGGTTGGTCGTAGGGGTAACTTCCCTACACCGTAAAAGCCTTGATAGTTAACGAAACCAACATCTCGCAGAACCACCAGGAGATAGATAAACATGGACTAGACTTCTCTCTGAACCAACTGCTTTTATCCATAGAGACAATATCGCAGTGAAGAGTTGGAGTCAAAGAGATGCTAAAGGAGAGATAATAGAAAAGAGAGAGAATAGAAGTTAAAAGAGATCAACATTCTTCTCTGAGCTGAGGGCAGCCTCCAGTCATAAAGGAATATCGCACGCCTCTGGTCCGTAGAGGTGTTCTCTAACATATTCAGTTCAATTGTTTCTTCAAGGCTCACAAAATGGTAACCCGCAACCCCACAGCAGCTGGCAACGGTATCCAGTCCTTCTCCTAGATCTCTCTACAAAGAAATCTTGATGGATGAAATGCAAACTTAGTAGATAAAGAGAGATCTTGGGCTTCAGCCCGAAGACCGGGTGCCATCCCCTCGGGGCTGACACCTCCGAATGGAAGTGAGGAGGTTGATGGGGTCTGAAGAGAGGCAGGAAAGAGAGGACTCTCTCTTATAACCTCGCAGGGCCGCAGCGTGCCTGTAACCTTTGTTGGTTCCTTCTCCTAAAGGGCCATTTACATGGTCGAACGGTTTGTCAAATCCAGTTTGTCAAACAAGTGTTTGAAATGATGTTTGACCGTGTGAATGGGGGTATTTGGTTGTCAAACACGTTTGACAAACGTGTTTGACCACCAAATACCCCATTCACACGATCAAACATCACTTCAAACACTTGTTAGACAAACCGGGTTCGACAAACCGTTTGACTGTGCAAATGGCCCTTAACGTGCATAAGACGTACACAGTTTGCGGCTACGGGTCATCGCACATCGTTGACCTGTGTCTGCCTCTGTAACTGAATACATTCAGTCCTGTTGTTGAGACGCAGCAAGACAGAAGCTTCAGACTTCCTCACTCTAGTCTTCTTGACCTTTCCTGGTTCCAGTTTTTCCAGCTTTCCTTACTATTAGACCTAAAGCACGGAAGTCGGCTCCAAAAGCACTCTCCCCAACACTATCCCCCAGACACCGATGCTATGAAGCAAATGGACTAATGTCATGAAAATGATTTTTGTAATAAAGTCTTATTTTCCCTTTATCCACATGATGATAATGATTCGATTTAACGTCACGAACTCCCCTCTATCAGGAGGCTGGGATGGTGCCCCTCACAGAAGAATTTGTGGTGTGGAATTTCATCAACCATGCCCCTGGTCCTACTCGCTCGCGGCAAGTAGCGACACTCTAACACGCTTGGCCCAGTGAGTGACCCAGGAATTCGGAACGGTGAACTGCCTGACATAAGAACTAGCGACGGCAAAAGGCCGCTTGTCTAGTTTTTCAGCTAAATATACTAGTCAAGGAATAGCTAGAACAAGATATAGAAAAGAAGCTGCCGTAGTTTGAGCACGTCCCTCTAGAAATTAATCCAAGACTCTAGATTATTGGTTCCCAAACTATCTTACCTGACGCCCCCTTTTTGCTTTCAGTAGACCCGCACGCCCCCACTACCTCTTTTGTTCATGTGAAATGATTCTTTAATTTATTTCTTAGCATTATTCAGGAAAATAGATTTCTGTTTGTATTAAATTTTAATAATGAAAGCCACTCAAACAAATAATAGTACATTCCAGAGACATTATTCTAAGTAACTAAAAACGAAACATTTGGTTCAAAGGGAGCGAAAAAAAAAGTTTGAGCATTAGCAAATTATGGTTGGTATTGGTGAAATGTCCAAAACGTGTAAGGAGAACAATATCTTTATAGAAAACGGGTTGGAGTGACTGCTCTAGAGGGCCTGCCGTGCTTGCAAAATGTCTCTTTATATGCGCTGGTGGAATACTCGGAAGCGTGCTAATCACGCATTTGCTCAGTTGTGGGTTCGAATCCTGTATTCTCCTATCCCCAGTAGTGACTGTCACCTGCCCCAATAGTCCAAGCGCATACTAGGACTATGATAACGGTTTCGGCCGCAACTAAGCGCCTCATGGCGTAAGCTCCTCACCCTCAACTTCTGAAGCTTCGTGCTAGACACAGCCTACAGTACAGAGGAGTGGTTTACAAGGGGAAAGCGCGGTTTCAGGAAACATTTTGATTCATACTATGGTTGCCAACGTTGGAAAAAGAAATAATGATGATAATAACTTCCCTAAAAAACAAAGTCAATAACTCTAACCTAGAGGTACTTATCGTACTTGGGGAAGCCGGCAAGCGATTAAATTAAGATCCAATAAAAACCTTCAAGAGTTGCCCCACCAATTCGAGTGGTAGTTTTCCTTGCACATTCTGACTAATTCTGAATAAGAGAGAGAGCGAGAGAGAGAGAGAGAGAAAAAAAAGAGAGAGAGACTGACTATGGGAGGTGAAAGTGTAAGTTCAAGGGTGTGCCAGAAGTAGGCTAAGGCGCAGGCCTTCGTAAACCTTTTGATATAAATGTATACATACATACGTTTATGTATACGTACACACACTTCACACACACACACACAAACACACACACACACAAACACACACATACACACACACACACACACACACACACACACACACACACACACATATATATATATATAATGTATATATATATTATATATACATACATATATAAGTATATATATATGTATAAGTATATGAATATGTATACATATATATAATATATATATATATGTTTATATATACATATATATACATACATATATATAAATGTATATATATATATACTGTATATACAGTATATATATATAATATATATATATGTGTGTATATACATATATATATACATACATACATATATAAATGTGTTTGTATGTATGTGTGTATATATAATATATATATACATATATGAATATATACATATATATATATATGTGTGCATATATACATACATATATATATATATACATATATATATATATATATATATATACATATATATATATATATATTATATATATATATACATATATATAAGAGAGAGAAATGGGTAGGGAAGGGCAAATGAAGATGTGTTGGGAATCGAGTCTATTGTCCTAACGTTTTGTCTTCAGAAGACGTGTTGCATTACAATTAGACCACAAGTCTTATACTCGCAGCGAGAGGGAACCCGGCCAGCTGTGAGCGGATGTGTCAGGTCTTCCCTTTGGCTAACGATTTAATTATAAAGACACATGCTGTTTTTGAAAGGCATTTAAATCCGTCTCTGTCATTGTTATTTTCCCTGGCGGGGATATGACCACCAATTTTCTTTGAAATGAAATTATATACAGGCTTGATAATTTCATTTCAAAGAAAATTGTTGGATGTTATCCTGCCCGGACATTTGGTCCATCTGTGACCTGAGGACTGTGGGTAATTTTCTCAGGCTTGTATGATTCATTTTTCCATGTTCCTTACAATATTTTTACTTCTGTAGTATATATACTGTCTCTGTATCTCCCTTACTGTATTCCCTTGATGATGTCTTAAATAGACATAAACGGTCGGACTACGTTTCTTATTTACCAGTGTTTTTTCTGCAATATACATATATATATAAATATATATATATACATATATATATACATATATATATTATATATATATATATATATATATATATATATATGTATGCGGAAAAACCACCAAGGAAAAAGATAAACTGATGACCAAGCGCTTTCGTCTATTCAGACATCCTCAGGGTACATAGAAATGAAAAAAGAATACAAGAATATATACACAGAGTATAAGGTCAGGAAGGGAACCGGGAAAGGTTGTGAGGCTCTATTGTCGACCTGACCCGTTCGCGGCAGCGGACGTTTGGGCTACTACTTTTTTCACAATAAAATTGTCCAGTTTGTACATGCCATGACTTAAATTTAAGTTATTGACAAATGTATCTTTGATCAGACTGGATTCTATTATATTTCTAGTCAAATATGACTTATTTTTAACAATTTCTTTAGCACCCTCCCAATTTATGCAATGATTAAAATCCCTTAGGTGAATAGATAATGCATTAGAAATTTGCCCACTCTTGACGCTATACTGATGTTGTTTTAACCTTACTTTTAATTCTTTTCCAGTCTGACCAATATAGCATTTGTCGCAATTTTTACATGGAATTGAATATATGCATCCTTCTTCCTTATAAGGAGAGTTTTTAATTAAAAGACTTCTAACTGTATTGGAGTTCTTAAATGCCACTTGAATGTTGAAAGTCTTAAGAATATGAGGTAGTTTGACGAAATTCTCGTTGAAAGGCAGTACAAGTAGGTTTTTTACATTAAAGGTTTTACTAGCTTTTTCCTCGTAGAAAGATTTCTTTGCCGATTTATAAGAAATCTCCACGAGGTGCTTAGGATATTTTAATTTTGAAGCTATGTCAAATATTCTTAAGAGTTCATCATCCAAAAACTCCGGACTGCAAATTCTATGGGCTCTCAGAAACATTGATGACAACACTGACATCTTTGTCCTGCAATGATGAGACGAGTAAAAATGTACGTATGAAAGGACATTGGTGGGTTTTCTATAGACGTCAAATTTGAAGGACCTTTCCTTTCTGTAAATCATTACATCAAGGAAAGGTAAATGATTATTTTCTTCTATTTCCATGGTAAATTTAATGGAAGGGACCAAGGCATTGAGTTTAGTTAAGAACAAAGTAGGATCATCATTTGCAGACCAAATACATAAGATATCATTAATGTGTCTGTACCATGTGACATGATTGGGGAGAATCTTAGGTAATAACTTAGTTTAAAAAAATTCCATGTAAAGATTGCTAAGAACTGGAGAAAGTGGGTTACCCATAGCCATACCAAACTTCTGCTGGAAATAATTACCGTCAAATACAAAATATGAGTCAACAATGCATAATCTAATTAAATCAATGATAGTGGTGGTAGGTAGTGGCAACTCATGTTTCTTCAATTCTTCTTCAAGGTACACTAACAAATCAAAAACAGGTACACGAACATAAGAATATACATATGCATTTATCTATATATCCATACACACACACACACACACACATGCACACACTCACACATACACACACACACATACACACACACATATACACACACACACACACACACACACACACACGTACACACACACACACACACACAGACTCACACACACACAACACACACGTACACACACACATGCACACACTCACACATACACACACACACACACACACACACACACACACACACACACACACACACACACACACACACACTCACACACACACACAGACTCACACACACATACATACAAACACACAGACGTACACACACGCACACACACAGACACACATACGCTCGCGCGCACACATACTTCATTGTACCCAATGCCAGAAGTATCACTTGGCTTCGGGGAAGGCCAACCAAACAATGTGGTCAAGACAATCTTGATTATCGCCAGTATTTCCTTGGTATCAAATTCTTACCCCAAAGTTGGTTGTCGCCTCCTCTTTGGCATTTCTGTTTGATAAAAAAAAATATATATATATATTTCCACACTGTGAGAATGTACTTTTTTTTTTTTTTCCCTCCGAGAAATTTCCTTTTCAGAATGGGTTCCTATTCTGCCAATGTCCGCTTACCACTTCCGTACCGCGTGGAATTTTTCTTTCTATTTTCTATTTCACCAGGATACATTTTTCATCTCCCTGGCACCTAGTCTGTGATTTCCGGAATTTCCTGTTCATTTTTTTTAATCAATTTCCTCTTGTGTCCGGTAATAGGCCACGCGTAAATGAGCTCTCTGTGTACCGTGAGGTCGTGGTTTCAGACTAAAAAATTGTCTACGTTTACACACACGCATACGCACACACACACACACACACACACACACACACATACATACATACATACATACATACATACATACACACACACACACACACACACACACACACACACACACACACACACACATACACATACAGTATATATATGTGCATGTATGTATTCAAGTATGTATGCATATTAGAAAGCCTGCCCCACTTCGCTCGCTGGGTGGGCAACAGACGCGCAATGTTAAATCAGAGGGGGACAGTTTTTACCCAGTAATCACTAAGTAAATAAATCATTCTCTCATAATGAGATCAAGTCGAAAACCTTGAATAAAAGCGAACACACCTGCTTGGTCGCTGAGGTGGAGTGAGGGAAGAAGATAGAGCACATGCGTATTTTCCTTCAAGGGGGTTACTATTATTATCAAGGATGATTCTTTATTTTATTTTTCTTAATCAAGCTATTAATCATGTTATCACAATGAAACCAATTAAGAAGATGAAGATGAAAAAAAATTCCTTGACTACAATCTTCTCATTGTGCCGAGATTAATGCATCTACTGGCTAGACTGTGGCCACATGCGGAACATACAAACAACCAAATTCACCAAATTCTTTTATTAATGTAAACTAGAAAACCAATGTGTCCCAGGCCCACTGGCTAGGCATGAGATTCGGTCGCCAAGTTGGCTTGCTAGGCAAGTCTTCCTACCATGATAGCGCGCCTTGCATACCATTAAAGGCAGTACGTGCCAACACGTGTTTAGTATAGTGTACTCTTACTAAGCCATTCAGCATTGTGAAGAAGAAGAAGAAGAAGAACGATATTTTCTCAACAGCGAATCAAGGCTCTATTTTAAGCCAATGAGAGACGGTTTTTGTCCAGTGAGCTATCACGATGGGACCTTCCCTAGGAGAACGAACATCTGCAGGGTCAAGCACCTTATGTGTATAATAAAGAGATGTGTTTATACGTTTTGCATGACAGGGGTGGAGTAAGAGGAGATGAATACACATCTTTTATTAATCAAGTTATCATAATACACACAGGCTAAAAAAACTTTCATGGACACGAATTTACTCAGAGAGAGAGAGAGAGAGAGAGAGAGAGGGGGGGAGGGGGGAGGGGGGGAGAGAGAGGAAGGGGATGTGTTCTCGATCACACTGAAGTTTCGTGTTCGTTTCAAACCGGTGCCCCCCCCTCCCCGCCTCCTATGATATAGATTCACTTGTGCTGACCCCTTGATTATCTTTATTAGGGGATCGGAACCCACCTTAAACGGGGTCTCGGAGGACTGAAACCCTAGCAAGTGCCAACACGGTCACTGAAAAATGTCGTGTAGATTCTGTAGTACCAGAATATACAAAGAACAACATCTAGTTGACGAAGCAAAGGTCTTTGTATTTGCTACTATTCTGATTTCCCTCCCCTCCTCATAAACCCCCCTTCCTTTCCCTAGTGTGGGGAGAGGGATGGGAGGGGCACCCACCTGGGGGCGCGAATTTCATTAAACCCTGAAGGTAGGTCTTTCGTCTCAAGAGAATGTCACACACATGTTACACACATGTCGCTATTTCCGTACACACATACTCAAGGACCTGATTTACAGTGTCAGAACAAGGCCACCATGTCTTTAAATGTTGAGTATTCAAAACATTTCTGTATACATTAGTTCTCTTCGTAAACAAATTTGTTTTAATACATCAACCACGAAATTATTTTTGTATAATTATTCTAATATTCATTGGGTCAGGTTTTCGTCTATATGATGTATTTTGTATATTTTGTTTAAGTTAATACTATATAATTCCATTCGACTTAAGGAGCTCATCCACGATACGATCTGGTCTTTGGGCAACCGTACAGATCTGATCGGATCCGACCAGATCGTACCGTGGATGGGGTCTCTTAGGCTCAAATGAGTTCGTTTGAGTAGAAACGACTTCGTTTACATTTTATTCTTCATTTTTCGAATCTCCAAATTTCAAATCACCTTTGCGTCATATGTTGAGAACCTGAATAACGAGCTACGAGAAGTTAAACCTGAAGGAATATTAGACTGTTGAATTGTCCTTAGTGAAACCTAGAATATTGTAAGCAAAACCCTCCTACAGTTTTTCAAATTCACAACATTTGACGAGAATCGTGACAGCGTGACTGGGGCTTCAGGAAGAAAAGAAGAAACCACAGGAATCAGTGACGAGACCGTTAACCACTCGCGCATGACGTCTGTATGTACTAATTGTCACTTACCTGATGGATTATGGCAATCAAGTCACGGGAAAGTGATTATCGACTTCTGCACAATCAAACACAAAAGTTTGGATGATAGTTGTTTACATACCTGAAAAAAGAAGAGATATCTGGTTGACTCAAAGAAAATGGAAATATTCGTATATATACATACTGCACAAACATACGCACATGCATGCATGCATGCATGCATGCATACATACATACAAACATACATACTACATACATATATATACATGCATACATACATACATATATACATACATACATGTATACATACATTCTGTGTATGTACACGTACGTACATACAACCATATACATATACATACACATACATACATGTATACATGCATACATACATACAACCATATACATACACATACATACATGTATACATGCATACATACATACAACCATATACATACACATACATACATGTATATATACATACACACATACATACATATATACATACATACATACATACACAGTACACACACATACATATATACATACATACAGGCATGCGTATATACATACATACATACAACCATAGGTCAATGAATGGACAAAGGAATAATAATATACATACATATACCAAGGCTTTTCCCCCCTTACAAGGGAGGTAGCCAAAAAGGAAAAGGCATAAAAATCATTCCCACCCACTCCATCCCTGAATACACTCCACACTCCTCCACCCTCCCCCTTATCTTAGCAAAGAACATTACAACAAACAGTCTATTTCTGATGAAATATTAGTAATATATCATTATTTTTTTCCATCTCGTACTTTGCCTCACTGCCTGCCTGGCTCTCAGTTTTCCCTTGCTTCTCAAATCCCTTTCTCTCTTTCTCTTTGCCTCTCTATGACTTCCTCTAAACCCTCTCTTTATTACTCTTTTTTTCTCTCTGTCCCCATTCTTTCCATTTTCTCGCTAAGTTATTATATGAAGAGTTCTGTGAGGCGGACATCAACTCCCTCATAAACCTCAATGAAAGACGGGATTCGTGGCAACAATAGGAGACTAATACCACAACCTTCTACCTTGAAGTTGCGCTATCAAGTATTGTCACTCTTTCTAAAAGAAAGTTTTGGTCAATAGGTGCGAGGGCTGCACTACATTAACGAAGAATTTTGGATTTTGTGACGAAACTTTTTTGTGGGGGTCGATTCTACATCGGTATAGTCTGCGTACTTTAAGTTGGACTTTTCCGTCCTGTGTGGTAATTTTCTTTTAGCTCTTTCTGCTGTCAGTCTATTCCATTCATCTTCATGGGACCCAAATTTGTTTTTGCTTTGTTATCATTTGTCTGTTTGATTTTCATTTATTATTAGTTATGTGTCAATTTATTATTATTTACTGTTTACCTGTTTGTTTGTTATTCAACTATACCTATGCATTTATTTATGTATTTTGTTTGTTGCATACATTATTATATATATTTTTTATGATTATTATTTTATTATTATTATGATTTTTTTTCGCATCCGACCTAGATATGGACCAAAAGGTCTCCTGTCGGCATGCTCCGCCTTTGTAATCCTTTGTAATCCTTTGTAAAATGAATTGAATATTCTATACATAAACGCGTTGATGTTCTGTAATCATTTTCTTCTAATGAACATCTTGTTGAAGTTGATGTTTTCTGCATTAATATTTTTCTTGCAGATACTTTCTAAAGATCTTACTAATCACCATTTTGCTGAGTTTAGACTCTGTAACACGGCGATTAGTGAGATCTTTAGAAAGTGTTTGCAAGAAAATTATTAATGCAGAAAACAGCATCACCTTTGACAAAATATGATTATTAGAAGACTTACTGCCTGTCTATACTTTAAATTTCCTTCTAGTTACCGTTAGAAAAAAAAATCTTAGTAGGAATAGACAATAATTACATGATATTGATTACAATGAATTATAATTGATATAATCAATTCACATCGATGAAAAAGCTTTATGAGCTCACGGTAGTAGTCCCTCTGCTATGACTATGGTCATCACCTTTGCCTAGTGTGATCAGATATACAAAAACATTTGGCGAAATGAGATTTTTTTTTTTTTACTTTTTGGCAAAATATTATTTGGCGAAACGCAATTTTGCGAAATAGGGTTACCGAATAGCGTGGAAGTGGGGGAGAGGGTGGGAGGTAGAATATGTTGGGGTGGGGGGGATTTGGTCGGGATGGGGGGAGATATAGTACCCAAAATGGGAGAGAAATTTTCCTATTTATCTATTATTATCATTACATTTTTATCGCATCCGACCTAGTTATGGACCAAAAGGTCTCCTGGCGCCATGCTCCTTTGTAAGTTGTAAAAACGAAATCTCCAGTTACTACCCAAAACAATGACCATTTTGATCCAATCACGCCCAAAACCAACTCATTACTTGTTACAATTACTCGTGTATTCTACAACACAGCTGTAGTTTGTAATACAAACCACTTAGGCTGGAGCCGTTTATAAGTGTGTTTAGTATTGGTTGACACATAAATGTATCCTCCCCCTCCCGCCTCGGCTCTGTAGGCGATCCCTTTCAGCGTAAATATTAATTTATTCTCGGGTCAAGGTCAGCGTCAACGGAGGGCGAATGGCATCGAGACTCTTCATTCATTTATGCATATACCTTTTCGTTCAACTATTTATCTATTCATTCATTCATGTATTTATTCATTTATTTATTCGTCCATTCATTTATGCATTTACCTATTCATTCACCCAATCTGTTTTTTTTTATTAATTTGTTTTTGCTTATTTATGTATTGATTTATTCATTGATTGATCTATTTAGTCATCTATTCATTCACTAATTCAGTTATTCTTTTATTTTTTTTTCAAGATAGTAAGTTTTTATGTTCGATGTTTTGAATTTTTACGAAAATGTATAAGTTAATTGAACAATTGTTGGTTTGTGAGTGTGTGCGTGTGTGTGTGTGTGTGTGTGTGTGTGTGTGTGTGTGTGTGTGTGTGTGTGTGTGTACGTGCGTGTGTGTATGTGCGTGTGAGTACGTGCGTATGTGTACATGAGTGTGTATATGTGCGCACGCATGTATAGATACATATTTTACATATAGGAGAGAGAGAGAGAGAGAGAGAGAGAGAGAGAGAGAGAGAGAGAGAGAGAGAGAGAGAGAGAGAGAGAAAGAGAGATTGTTCTGGCTCCTATTTCGGTTTGAACCTCTAAATCATTTTGCCAGCTTTAATGACTTGAGAAATCCCTGCATTCGTTCAAGTGTTAAATTAAGATGCTGTAACCTATTCTCAATAATTATATTTTCTTAATCCCTTCACCAACTAAAGGGTGCTAGAGAGATGAATAGAATAGACTGACGGCAGCGGAAATAGAATGAAAAGTGCCACTCTGAGCGGAAGTTGTCAACCGAGATAAGCCCCAAAGTACCAGATTGATCAAACTTCAATTTGATTGATTTCCACTGCAGCAGTCATTACGGTTTATCTAAAATAACCCGAAATCAATCATTGGACATTTGAAATATTACCAACATTTCAGTTCCCTGCCAGCCATTACTCTGGTCCTTCTGTCGATGCTAGGACGTAGATCCGCCACTGCGTTTGCTGGCACTGACAGAGTCATTACTTTCCGCTGAGTGCCAACACAGCTTCCGGTGCCAATGCGCAGCTTTCAACTGCTTCATTCCCAGTGTAATGTTCATCTGCACTCTCAGTAAACTAAGGGGTTATCATAACACACACACACACACGCACACACACACACACACACACACACACACACACACACACACACACACACACACACACACACACACACACACACACACACACACACACACACACACACACACACACAGAAACACGAGTGTCCCTATTTTGACTCAACTGAATGAAATCGAATGGCACTATAAATAAAGGTATTTTGATGAGCCTTTGGGACCGGCCGGGTGCAACACCAAGGGTCCGCGTTTCTGCCACATCACCCCATCACATAAGAGGGGGTAGTTTTTTTTCTCTCTCTCTCTCTCTATACATACATATACACACACACACACACACACACACACACACACACACACACACACACACACACACACACACACACACACACACACACACACACACACACACACACACACGCACACACACACACACACACACACACACACACACACACACACACACACACACACACACACACACACACTCGGTGGCATAGTTGTTAGAGCGCTGAACTGGGAAGCACAAGTGCTCCCAGTACCCAGTTCGAATCCTGCCCAGGGCCGAAATTATTTCGGTATCGCTGTACCTCGGGTCGTTACTCTGACTCTCGTGGGCGAGGAGTTGGGTGTGTGTGTGAAAGGTCATAGCATTACCGATAGATCGGACCTACGAGCTCTGAGCTCTCTTCCAGGAGGGAAATAGCTGTCGATCACGAGTCCAACACGTGATCCAAAGACCAAGTGAATACACACGCTCTCTCTCTCTCTCTCTCTCTCTCTCTCTCTCTCTCTCTCTCTCTCTCTCTCTCTCTATGCATACACACACACACACACACACACACACACACACACACACACACACACAAAATATATATATATATATATATATACATGATTATATAACGTAAAGAATAATAGTGAAACAGATCGTCATGGTCTGGTCATCGCTAGATGTGTCAACAATGGGGGTTTCCCCGGGCAATGCCATAGGGCTCAGGTTAGATTACATCTACTATAGGTTCCATTTACTATAGCCAGAGCAAATTTTATTGTCGGGGGAAAGTTCAGCTCTACTCTCCGTCACTAAAGTGGACCTTGGACATTAGTGACAAGTCGCACTTGGATAAGGTCAACCTTATCCATGAAATGATATTTCATCTTAAAAAAAAAAAAAAAAACGTGGAGGGAAGGGAAGGAAACTCACATAATTTAGGGATAGTAGTTATTAATTCTTTTAGTATGTGTCACAGACATATCACGGATGTGTCACAGACACACTGCAAGCGTATGACGGATATGTTTTGGAAATGCTGTGAGTGACTAACGCAAGAGAGGGGAAAACCTATGAAGAAATTCGGCAGAATTTGGTCAGACTATTCACGCTATTTTATGAGGGTCCCTGATAACAGCTCAAGGGCTGAAGAAGGAAAAAAAAAAAAAAAATAAATAAATAAATAAAAAATAAAACAAACAAAATAAAATAAAGTTAAATAGGATCAAATAAGATAAAGTAGAATGAAAAATAAAAGAGAATAAAAATAAAATTGAATAAAACAGAATAAATGAATAAATAGACAAATGAATAAACAAATAAATAAATTGAAAAATAAATGAACGAATGCTCATCACCCGATAAGGTGAACGTGTTAGTCAACTGTTAGACAACAATAAAGAACATGTGAATTTCACCGGGCTGGGCCAATAGATAGTGGATATCAGATTCTGTCAGAGTCTCTCGGAGTCTGCCGGAATATGTCAGACGTCTCAGGACCACTAACAAAGAAAAAGAAATCTGACGAGTTAAACACCATATGAGGACGGAGCCTTTATTTGTACGACATTTCGCTTATTACAACTTTTTCAAGTACCTATAAGCGAAACGTCGTACAAATAAAGGCTCCGTCCTCATATGGTGTTTAACTCGTCAGTCTTGTCGGCAACTGCTACTTTCATGAAATCTTGAAATCTGTTTAGTGACAAAACTATAACAGTCATTCCTTTGTTCCTGTTGATAAAACTCAAAAACATTTGGTTTGATAACATATATTTTCTAATAAATAATAAAAAATGGTATTGGAATGTATACAAACATAAAGTTCTGATGAGTTACGATAATATTTCCTTCCTCACGATAAGCGTGCGAACGTACAAGGAATGACAAGGAACAATGGCATTTCCTTCCTCGCATATCTTATTGTCATACATCATTTCCTGAACAAAAGATCTACCCAACTATCTATATTCCAAGACCTTTTTTCCACCTTATAAGGGAGGTAGCTAGGTCAAAGGCACGTACTAACTCCCGCCCAATCCACTCCTGTCCGCCCCCCTCCCCTCCCCTCCATCCTCACGGATGACGGGTCATCCCTGCATCCCGGCCACTGCCCTGGGTCAGACGCAATGTAGTAAGGCACAGTGCTTCTGACAAAATTATCTCCTTCCTGTTACGAACATATTCCGTTGTTTACATAAATCTTTTCATAAAATTATGATAACTACCAATCATTTTGCTTTAATTGAATGATCTACAATTTCACTTCACTGGCTGATATACATACGAACAAAACATATGAACATAAGAATGAAGGAGACTGCAAGAGACCGTCAGGCCTACACTAGGCAGTTCCATGTCCATTACCACCTATCATCCCCATCCATAAAGCTATCTAACCTCCTCTTAAAACAACTGATAGTTTCAGTTTCGTTAACCATTCTATACACCGTTTCATAAACTAGGATAGCATTCTAATAATGATAAAAAATATATCTTGCGTAAATATTTTCTTCCTCACGTAAAATACAAACGTATTTCAAAGATGAAATGCGACATTATTTCTTAAAGGATTGGCAACTTCTGATGATATTTTTCTTTCAAGTAGCATACAATCATACCTCGTTGCCAACTTAAGACGTTATGAATTTTCCTCTCGCGAATAATTCATGATAATATTCTCATTCTCGTAAGATACGATGATAGGCAAGCGTCCTTTTGTAAGAGACACAAACTATTTAC
>NC_134814.1:15975919-15978419 GCF_046742065.1 Oratosquilla oratoria
GTATGTATATACTAACAAAATAACATAAAAATCTTGGTGTTACACATAAGAAATACATAAAGCGTAACAGTACATAAGGGTGACATGAAATGCATCCCGGCAAAGGCCTAGCCAGGGACAAAGCCCCGCTCGACAAAACACGCGTAAAGAACCTGAATGGTCGCTCCTTTGTCCATCACAACACAAGATGAAACTTCACCGAACCCATTCCAACATAGCGACTGTCTTTACGTGCATTGTCCTCGGCAACGTCAGGGGATTTAATTCACCAGAAAGCCCTCCGCGGGGCGTGAACGGAGTTTCTATTGACCGTGACCTCTCCGGAATGATGACCCGATGGTGAACAAACAATATATATTGGTGGCACAAAGAAAGCTCCCGTGGAGAAGGTCGCCTAGGTGATCGGGTTGAACAAAACCCAAATGAAAACATTCTCTGACCTTGAGCCTTCAGACAATATTTCTTTTATTTCGTTATATCTCTAACACACGCGCGCGACTACATGTTTATTCATGTGTGTGTGTGTGTGTGTGTGTGTGTGTGTGTATGTGTGTGTATGTGTGTGTGAGTGTGCACGCACGTGGCTGTATAATTTCTGAAAACGATAACATTATGTTCACTCTACTGAACTTGAAATTATTTAAACAAAAATGTCCATGTCCCTTCACAAATCCCGTAAAAGACAAAAATATATTTCTTTCTTTAACGAGGGCGAAGAAAAAGGAAATGGAAAAAAATAAAACCCCAAAAAATAACTCTGTGAACAAAACCTTATGCATGGAAGACTTGAAAGCGATCATGCAGAGCTCTGAAAGACCGTGAGGCCGCATTTGATAAAGAAAAGAAAAAAAAAAGACAGAAAAAGAATATGATCAATGCAGGGAGAACAACAGGAACTGTAAAAACGTGTTGACGTTTTTTCATCTAGGACAAACGTACAAAACGTTTCAACTCTCCCCCCCCTCCACCCGTCCCTTTCGTCTGGCGATGACGTCACACCAAAAGAGAGCCATATATGGTAACATGACGCAGACGAGTGAGAGACGGAAAGAGGGTGACAGAAAACGGGGAGAGAAAAAATGGGAACTAAAAAGAATGGACACAGAAAAGCGAATGACAATAGCGAAAGAAAGGAAAAAAAAAATGAGATGAGGGTAGACTAGCTATCAGACATAGAACTCTACAGAAATTAGAACACATGGAATCATAAGCATACACATGGTTGACAAACAGTTAATATATAGAAAAAGTGGGGATCCACGGCAAGTACTCGTAAACTTAAACTCATTGTGTAGGGTGGTGGATAATTTAGCAGCATATATTGGTTTATACGAAAATTGTATGTGTGTGTGTGTCTGTGTGTGTGTGTGTGTATGTTAGTATTTCTTATTTTTCAGAACCATGGTCATCATATGTACCCCCGTGCTCCTGTATTTTATGCTGAATATCTTCTATTGAGTACAAAAACTGAATGCAGAAAAAGGAATACAATTGAACAAAGACTATGATGACAAGAATACAATTGCATTCATATCTTTGAACACAAGAACGCTCAGTATATTTAGATTGCATACTTGCGTGAATATCTTTATAGTTGTATCTAGCAAAGGCATTTGGCAAAGTATACAGCCGACTTTGAAGAAACTGATGGACATTGGAAGACCAGGAAAAAGCTATTTGATTACATAAAATATTTCCTAACAAAAACTGGCATACTGGAACTGTTGTGATAGATGAGAAGTTAGGGTGGCGGGCAGTGATTGGCGGAGTCCAACATGGATCAGTCTTGGCACCCGAAATATTTTACATATATTTGACACATTAGAATGTACAGACTCGATCGAAATGTTTGCAGACATTGTAAATATAAGAAAAATGAAAAATGTAGGGAAATTACAAATTGTTACTAAAGAATCTAGGGAATAAGTATGAATGGAATCAAGTGAAGAAAATTAATAATAATGCCAAAAATGGAAAATGTTGGAAATAAGGAAGCGTTCTGAAATACCATTGATTAATTGCTCAATCGGAAATCAATAACTCTCAAAAGCAAAAGCAAAAGGTGATGGTCACGGACATCTAACAAACATATATACAAACTCATGGGTGAAACATAATGACGAACACAAAGATAATTATTCAATATATGGGCGAGATGATTAAAAAAAAAAAAAAAACAGACTGCCTTAAGAGACCTAGACCAGTATATGAAGTAATGGTGCCATTTCCACCAAAAAGAAAGGGTATAAACAACAGAGAGTAACGATTAAATTTCTTATAAGCCTTGGAGACAAAACGTACGAAGAGAGACTGAAAGCGCTGGACCTACCATCATTGAAAGAAAGAAGAGAAAGAGGTGACTTGGTGGATAAAACTGAAATAATAATTTTTTTTTGGGGGGGAGGGATTCAAGAGGGCAGGGAAATTAATTGAGAAAGATTACATATCTAAAGGATTTCGATAAACACTTTTTCATAAAAAGATAAAATCTTGGAACAGG
>NC_134814.1:15983419-15985919 GCF_046742065.1 Oratosquilla oratoria
TAATTTTAGCTTGTTGAATATCATTTGGGAATTCGCAAAAAAAAAAAAAGCAAATACTCCAAAACTACAAATGACCTAATGGAAAGAAGAAAAACTATGCAAATCAAAATCAGGAGGAATGAAACACAGAGTTAAACTGAGTAAGCATATTAACAAAATACAAAACTCAGAGAAAATACTGAGAAACATGGATAATATAAATAACATTATCCAGAAAGATAAGGTTTTAAACTGGCCAAGCACAGTCTATCTTTAGAGAAGCAGCAGATTCCTTTGAAGGACAGGAATAGAGACTACTACATGCAGAGGTAGACTGGTAAAAAGAACAGAAGAATATTACCAGGAGCTTCACGCATCAAATACCAAAGTTGAATCAGTAAGTTTATCTGCAGACGTTTGTCGTGCAGAAGAAGTTGCAAATGAAGAAGTCTGAGTTCGCTCCAAAAAGGAAAAACATCTGGGGGGGATGAGATATCGACAGATCTTCTGAAAGACGCAGAGAAAGAAATTAAAACGTGAGGAAACGAAATAGAAAACATTCATAGGAGTGACGTGGCAGAGATTGACGCAGTCATGCAACTCATAGGCTAGTTTAGTGGAGGTCTTTGTTCAATAGTGGACTCAAAATAACTCTTCCCATGCTCTCTGTGCCCCACAAGGCAAAGGTAACCATCATGTTATCATCTCTTGGTGTCATTTCCCCGCCTCGGTCGTTCAATCGAGAATAAGATCGACCGACGGCAAAATCATAAGAGTCGTCCGTCGTCTGTCGCTCGGAGGTGCATGGGGGAGCTCGTGGCGTTCAAGAGAACATGCTAGAACGTCGCCTCTAGTTGGACGAGGTCCAATACGTATCCAGAGCGTAGATCGTATATGCGATGCCCGGCCATCGAGGGGATGTTCCAGAAGCCTGGCACGGGGGCCGTTCTGGGAACTCACCAAAAGACCGCAGCAAAGTGGTACGCTTCTTATATTTCGTTCTAGCTGCCGTTAGAAGGATAGGACTAAGCTATACTCGTCTCCCTAGATTATGCTTTATCTTAGTTGAATAAAATCTCATGGCGGTAGCTAGAATATAGGACTAGAGGTAGTTTTTGGAAACGATGTCGATTAGCCCGTAGACATCAGTGTCTCTCTTATACACTCCTTCTGGCTGCCGCCAGGCGATTTTGTTTATGTGAGGGAAGAACCCTGAGGTATAGCTGTTACCAGAATAATAAATTTTATCCTTTTATCCGAATAAAATCATCTGGCGTCTTCCGTGTACTCAAAACCTTTTTCCTTTTGATTCTGTCTGCCGCCGGTAATGAAGGGTTACCTCAGTGGTTCTCAACCTGTGGTTTATGGAACTCAATTGGCCACGAGGGTCAATAAAAGGGACCGCCAACCAAAAGCCACTAGCAGTTAGGGAATGCAAAACGATTATATTTAGTGTTGGGGTCATCTCCAGCAGTTTAAGAAACAGTAGTGTATAACTACGGGGTATACGTGAATGTAGATTGAGAACCCCGGGGTTACCTCGATGAGCCCCTTCCCTGTAAGGTGGATCTTCTCCATTCATAGCTCCTGCCGCCAGGCTATTTCATTCCTCTCTGTGACACTCTATCCAACCACCTCATGAGACATGTGATCTACGAGAAACAGGTTCTGACAAGTTTATCATTTCCCCCCAGCAACTGGGGCGGATCAAACCTTTACGAAGTCTCGTTTTTGCAAAAGATTTTTCGTACAGTGACGTCAGTCGTGCCCGGACAAGGTCGTCCAGAGCTCCACCCGTTCGGACCTTTTTTTTTTTTTTCGGGAAGATATGCTTCACTAGCGTTACCGAGCAGCTGGTATGCAACTCCCACATTTCAGAGGATCGGTTTTTCAACATTTACTTTTTTTTTTGTTTGATGTTTTTACAGGTTTTCCAATCCAATGGATGACATTTCCATGTTTCTTTTTCATATAAATCCCAGTCTAGTTGGAATGGATAGGTTCTACGCTCCCCCAACCTCCCGAACTGGAAACCTCCAAGGCTGTCAAAATTTCGAGAAGAAAGAGGAACAAAAACAAGAGACATGTAATTTGATCGGGACTCAATACATACAATAGCCAGGCATGTGGTGGTCAGTAATATGCTTTGGTTTATCAATACCCAAGTTCCTAACCTTCTCCTTCTCCTCCTCTCCTCCTCTCCTCCTCTCCTCCTCCTCTTCTGTCCTTCAACTCCTGTCTTAGCCCAGAAGCCCTCAGGCCTGTGGTTTCCCCAAGAGTCTGTCGAGGCCTTCGTACCATCTTTAAAGATTTTTTTCTGGCTAACTCCAGACGATTTTTTTCTTGACTTCAGAAGGACTTTAGGACACAAAAAAGTTCAAAACAGTCGATGAACTCTTGAAGGCTTAGTGTTGCCTTTAAATAACTTTGTTCTGGCTGAACCCCAAGTACCGCCTGAGCGATTGAGTCAAGATCTCGATCAACCGATGAAGTCTCCGTGAAACCCTTAAGGATTTAATCG
>NC_134814.1:15993419-16000919 GCF_046742065.1 Oratosquilla oratoria
AATAAACTTGGATTCTGATTTATGTCATCCTCACCCACCTTTACCAACCTGTCACAATGCCTCAACACACACACACACACACACACACACACACACACACACACACACACACACACACACACACACACACACACACACACACACACACACACACAGTATATATATATATATATATATGTGTGTGTGTGTGTGTATATTTCATGGAGTCTAACACATATGGATGAAGAATCAGTTATACGAAATCACACATCAAGGCACAAAAATACTTCATTTCCTGAACCCCTTGAGAGACAGACTATTGCCACTTGTACCCTGAGCAAAGCCAATTACTGCCATCTGGAGCAGGGGATAATCAGACGACTATATGATGAGCTTTTCGATCTCTTGATATTTCGCAACAAGAAGCTTTGTCAAGACACGATAAACCTCGTATTTCCGAGTGAGTTTCTTTTGCCATCATTGTCCAACTTTTCCAAGTGAGTGACAACCACGAAAGTAAATTATTACCGTGTAGGACTATAGGAGCTCATCGCCACATAAACCTGAAGGGAATTGTTGCCATTAGAAGTAAATCAGTATCATACAATCCCGAGGGGAGGAATGAGCGCCATAACAAGTAAGTTATTGCTATGTTAGAGAGTAAATTAACGCTACTACAAGCGAGGCCGTGTGATGAAGCGGTAGGATTGAACCAACGTCGGCCGGTGTACTGCCCTGCCGCAGATGAGCTGGGACTCGCTGCACTGTGTTTGACCCAGACAACGTATGTGTGTGTGTGTGTATGTGTGTATTCACCACGGATCTGCTGCAGCCTCTTGTCGAGACAGCCAGACACCATCCTACGGCAGTGAGCTCAGAGCTCATTATTAGCCGATCTCTGGGTAGGTCTGAGACCACTCACACATCACACACCGGGACTGCAAGGTCACAACTCCTTGACTAACATCCCGTACCTACTCGCTGCTAGGTGAACAGGGGCTACACGTGAAAGGAGACAAACCCAACTTATCTCCGCCCGGCCGGGGAATCGAACCCCGGTTCTCTGACTTGTGAGGCCAGTGCTTTACCAATCCGCCACCGAGCCGTGTGTGTGCGTGTGTGCTCATTCACATACACATACATACCTATGTATACATATATACATACTCATGAAGGTGGAAAAGAAGTCACGGGTCTAGTTCCGAGTTTCTGAATTAATTCCTGACCGGTTTCGCTCTATGCTTCTTCAGAGGAATATGACTCTGGGGTGAAGCTGGCGGTATACTGTACATAGTAAGAATAGGACCACGTTTCCTCCTTGGAGGTGGGCTCCATTTTGTTGTACAGTAATTTACAAATTCTAATAGTGTACATTAATTTACAATTTTTGTAATGTAGCTATTAAACCATAGATGTCAGATACAGCTCCGGTGTGTGTGGAATGTTGACCGAGGGTGTAACAGTGTAAGTGAAATGAGTGGTGTAAAAAATGTGAAAAACCCGAAAAGTGTCACAAGATAACTTATAATATGAAATAATATAATGATAACATATCCAGACAAAATGAAATAGAATAAAATAAAATAAAATGAAAACAATGTGATAATTTGAAGTGATGTGACGTCCTATGACATCACATCGCATATTGTTGTATGACATAAGATATTATAAAAAGTATTAATATTGATACAATTTTACATATGTAGTGGAAATAATAAATGAATAATGATATAAATAACATATCCAGACAGAATGAAAATTATGTGATAATTTGAAGTGGTGTAATGTTCTATATGACATCTCATCGTATTTGATGAGATGTCATATAGAACGTATTCTGTGCATCATTCCTACTTTCTCACTCTTTATGGAAGAAAACGGCTCCCGTGATTTGACTTTCCAGCACATCGGCTCTGGATTTTGGATCGAGACGTGAAAGTCGTCCAGCAATGGCTAGAACAAGTTATATAGTTTCTGTAGCGAACGCGTTTTTTTTTTTTTTTTTTTTTTTTTTTTACGCTTATATCGACCTTCCGCATCTTCGACAATGCCTTGAATCGAGGGCCCTTTTCTCATGACCTCTAATCTTCTGATGAATGAAATCGCCCTGATTTGGCTAGATACACAACCTAGAACGTGTAATATTACAAAAAGGGTTAAGGTTCCCGTACTTTACAAAAAAAAAAAAAAAAATGGAGCATATGTCTTCAACGTTTGGATAATATGCCTTTACTGAGACCCCGTTTTCTTATGAGATCGACTCTCTTCAATCACATTGCCTGACATTAATCAGAGAAAATGGGAGTAGATTATCGTTGTGAACGTTTTGAAGTTTCTCGTTTTAAACGGAACGTGGACAATGCACCTTTGAGACCCGTGTAATTTTTTTTTTTTTTTTTTTTTTTTTTTTTTTTTTTTTTTTTTTGTGTGTGTGTGTGTGTGGTGACAAGTAGTCGGGTGTGTCCGAGATGGAGCAGAACATGAGAAGGACCCATAGGCATTAGGTTAGATCTCTCTTCTTCGTCTTTATGTTCTTCATGCTCTTGTTCGTCTTGGCCTTTTTTCCTGTTTTTCTTATACTTTGTTCCTTTTTCCTTCCACTTCAGTATTTTTTCTTTTGTTATCTTTTTCTTCTTTTGTTATTTTCTATTTTTATTTCTATTCCCTACCCCATTTTCCTGTTATTCTTAGTCTTATTTTTTATCTTTATTTTTTCTTTTTTTTTTAGAAGAACGCGAAGAAGAAGAACGCGAAGAAGAAGAACGCGAAGAAGAAGAACGCGAAGAAGAAGAAGAAAAAGCCAGATTTGAGAACAAGCCCTCCTCCTTTTCTTTATCTCGGTTTTCAAAATTTGATCATCCCTCTCGCACCTTCTCCACCTAACCGACCGTGATCTTCATCCTATCTGTTTATTTATTTGTGTATATATTTTTATTTATTTATCTATTTATTTTTGAGACACTCCCTAACGCTCAAAACCCACCATCAACGTCCTCGACATTTAAAAATCGCGCGGATTATTCCCGCAACCATCACTTAAGTTTGGCCCACTCTTTCTGAGTCACTGTGCACTCCCGACTTTCAAAATCTAATTAACTGCTTCCCCCACTCCACCTGACTTTCATGAGTTTGGTGACTCCCTCTTCGACACGGAACTTTGGTCAAATTTCCCTTCCCTATTACTCCTCGGCAAGAATTGGTTTACTAACAGGATAGTCGACGAATGAAATAAACTTAGTAACCATGTAGTAAGCGCTGAAACTATCAGTTGTCTTAAGAAACGATTAGACAACTTTATGGATGGGGATGACAGGTGGTGATGGATACGGAACTGCCTAGTGTAGGCCTTATGGTCTCTTGCAGTCTACTTCAGTCTTATATTATATTCTTATGTTCCTACTTTCCTCACACACATACTCTTCCTCTTTCCCTTCCTCCCCTTTACCTTTCCTTCCCTTCCCCCCTCCCCCTTCCTCTCCTTTCCTTATCTTCCTCCCCTCCCATCTTTACCCTTCCTCCTCTCCCACTTTCCTTTCCTCCCCTCTTTACCTTTCCTTCACCCTCCCTTTCCTCTCCTTTCCTTACCTTCATCTCCTCTCTCTTCCCCTTCCTCTCCTTTCCTTACCTTAATCTCCTCCCCTCCTGCTTCCCCTTCCTCCCTCTTCTCATTCTTCTCCTTCACTCTCCCTCCCCCCCTTCCTCCTCGCCTCCCTTCTCTCCTATTCCCCCTCCACCAAACTTGTGAGTTTAATGATATTTCTAAATTCGGCAGCGCCTACTTTCTGTTTCATCCTTATAAGTGTCCTAGTGCCGGAGGAACTGTCTTAAGTACCGCAATAGCGAATGCTCCGCATAACGACCGCTTTACACTCTTCGACCAAATGAAGAAACTCGTTTATATTAACTCACTATTGTGGTTACGCCGCCATCAACTCACAGTAATTTGTTATATAATTATTTTCATAGTTACATGTCATATTTATATGTTACTATGAAAATTACTACAATTATTTGCTATTAAGAAAACTTATACATACATACATATACCAAGGCTTTTTCCCCCTTCCAAGGGAGGTAGCCACAAAAAGAAAGGCATAAAACACTCCCACCCATTTCATCCCTAAAAACACTCCACACCCCTCCCACCCTTCCTCTCATCTGAGCACCTCCTGGATGACGGGTCATCCCTGAACCCTGCCCACCGCCCTGGGTCAGAAGCAGTGTCGCAAGACACAGTACATCCACAGCAAGGCCGCTTCATTTAATCGGCGACCCCCCCTCTCCGTCCCCCCTTGCATATAAGGAGAGGACGGGGAGAAATCCCTTCGGCTGCGTCAAAATTTACTCACACATACTACCCCACCCCCCACCCCCCCGCCTATTCCTCCTCATGTCGTCACAACATCATCCATATACAACCATTCTCCACTCACCTCTGTCTTCCGTCCTCTCCCTTCCTTCCTCAACAGACATTCCCCTCTTCCCCAAAGCCCCCTTCACCCCATCCATCCACCTCATCCTAGGACGTCCCCTCATGTTCACTCCCTCCACATCTGCCTTCCATACCTCTTTTACTAGTCTTTCGTCACTCATTCTTTCCATGTGTCCAAACCATCCTAATATTCTTTCATCAACCCTCTCTCCCAAATCCTTTTTCACCCCTGTTCTCCTCCTCACCTCCTCATTTCTCACTCTATCTAGCCTAGTAACCCCCACCATACTTCTCAGACACCTCATCTCAAACACATTCAAACTCCTTCTCTCTTCCTCTCTTATGTTCCACGTTTCTGCCCCATACAGTGCTGTTGGCACAATCACTCCTTCATACAGTCTCCTCTTCGCATCCATTCCCAAATGTCTATTTCTCATTACACTCTTTAAACCACCAAGGCATTTACTCGCTTCTCTCAATCTACATTCTACCTCCACCTTCACTCCACCTTTTCCTGCTACACTTGCACCCAAGTATCTAAAACTATCCACTTCCTCCAGTCGCTCTCCCTTAATGTTCACTTCCAGTCTACTGCCACTTTCACCCCTTGTACATCTCATCACCTTACTTTTACCCACATTTATCTTTAGCTTTCTTCTATCACATACTCTCCCAAACTCTGCCACCAGCTTCCTCAATCCCTCCTCTGACCCTGCCACAAGCGCAGTGTCGTCCGCAAACAACAGCTGGCTCACCTCCCACTTTTCTCCATTTTCTTTAACCATCTCCAATCCCTGACTCACCACCCTAGCATTCACCTCTCGCACCACCCCATCCATGTATAAGTTGAACAGCCAGGGCGACATAACGCATCCTTGACGAAGTCCCACCTTTACTTCAAACCACTCACTCTCTCCATTTCCAATCCTAACACATGCTCTACTACTCACATAAAAACTCTTGACAGCTCCCAAAAGCTTTCCTCCTATCCCATAAATCTGCATAACCTCCCACAGTGCCTTTCTGTCTACCCTATCATAAGCCTTTTCCAGATCCATAAAAGCCCAAAAAAACATCTTTCCCCTTTCCTATAGCTTTTTCACATATCTGTCTTACCACAAAGATCTGATCTACACAACCTCTACCCGTCCTAAATCCACACTGTTCCTCACCAATTACTCCTTCTGTTCCTCTCCTAATCCTCTCAATTAAGATTCTCCCATAAGCCTTCCCTACTACACTCAACAGGCTAATCCCTCTGAAATTACTACATTCACACTTGTCCCCTTTTCCCTTGTAAAGAGGAACTATACAGGCACTACTCCAGTCCTCCGGTACTTTACCCTCTCTCCAGCAAACATTAAATAATCTCACCAACCAGTCCACCATCACTGAACCTCCCTTTTTCAGACATTCTGAAAACTTATGACAACCCTGAAAATGTAAATAGATCAACAAATTAATGAAGGACCACAATGGAAATAAGCGTACATGCTTTTTGTGTTATCCTCGGCAATTTGCATTTATTTGTCCAAACTATGTGTTCTTTTCATTATTTGCACTTCATGTACATTGATTCATTGCCAAATAAAGTCTGTCTATCTATCTATCAGTTAGATCAGCGAATAAATTCATAAATAAATACATGAATTAATAAGTAAATAAATAAACAAATGAATGCATAAATAAATAAGGAAATAAATAAAAAGACATCGACAACGAAACCCCTCGGTAGGCCAAACGTCCCTGTTATGTCTCGTCTCCATCCCCTTCACCTCCTATAAAGATTCCAGTTCGCCGTCCAGCGCTGTATGCAGTTACCACCAATGGTCATACAAACGAAGGTTGAGATTTATTGATCATTTTTGTTTTAAGGTGATCTCTGGTTTTCGCGTGCCTGATAAGAAAGTCCTTAGTGCACCATGTTTTGCACACGTGCCAAGGTGAATAAAATCACCTGGCGCCGACGCCACCGTTGTCGCGGGTTTTTGGGTCCGGCAGCTGGTGAAAGTCTTCGGCAGACCATCTCTCACCGAGAGAGTAAATATGACACAAGTTTTCCTCGTTAAACCCTTCAACACGGCGACGTCATTGACAGTTTTTGTTCTGTCTAAAGACAGACGGTTTTGTGCTGATGAGGACCCGGTCTCTGGTCTGAAGGGGGCGACGGTCGATCGTGACCCCCCGAAAGTCCAAGTTCGAGTCTTCATATGGATTAGATCGAGTGTATTTCCCAGGAGGACGACATATGAAATGCGTCACTGTATTGAGGAAGTTGAGGTAGGAGTCCGATGTAGGCCCAATACAGACCGCATTCCAACTTTTTTCTTTCTTTCATCAGAGATAAAAAAAGAAAAGAAAATACTGATAATATCTGCTGCTGACCGGCAGGGAAAAAGGGTGAAAAAAAAAAAAAAAAAAATTCAGGTGAATTGGACATTGTACCAGTCTCATGACTGTGCGTACACTTTAGGCAAACGTGTTGATTACAACCACAGCTCAGTACCTCCATGCGAAAACACACGTAATATAAACATTCTTTTCAACATGAACAAAAAATGAAAAAAAAATGATGATATAAAAAAAAAAAAAAAAATGAATTATGACATTGAGTTGGCCGAGGTCACTCATGAGATGAGACACTCAATCACATCAACTACGACCTTCAATCCATCCATTCCTAACACTTCCACATTCCATCTGGCGATTTTATTCAACTGCGGGGGAGGGAACGACCTTGCACCTCTAAAGGGTTAAATCTAATCTCGAATAACATTTTCTCAGTTACTATCGACTCAGGTGTTTGTTATGGCTGCCGCCAGGTGATTTTATTCGTTCACGGGAACCACTTTCTTCAAAGTAACCTAAAATAGTCTCATATGTACACATGTACACGTGCGTACACACACATAAACACACACACACACACACACACGTGCACAAACGCATACGCATACACACACACACACACACACACACACACACACACACACACACACACACACACACACACATATATATATATATGTATATATACGTGTGTGTGTGTAAAGAGGATGATGAAGAGGAGAGAAAGGAAGATAGGGAGG
>NC_134814.1:16003419-16008419 GCF_046742065.1 Oratosquilla oratoria
ATGAGGAGCGTTTCGTGCGAAAAAGAAACTCTCAAACACGTCACGAAAGACGTCGTAAAACCACACAAGCAAGCAAACAAGCGCTCGCGCACACACACACACACACACACACACACACACACACACACACACACACACACACACACACACACACACACACACACACACACACACACACACACACACACACACACACACACACACACTCACACTCGGTGGGGCTGTTGGTAGAGTCCCAGACTGTCAGCACGGCCGTACCGGCGGTACCTGGTTCGAATCCTGCCGAGGGCTGAAATTATTTCCGTATCGCTCCGCTTCGAGTCGTTATTCCAACTCTCTTGGGCGGGGAGTTGGGTGTGTGTGTGCGTGTAAGGTCATAACATTACCCATAGATCGGTCATACGAGCTCTGAGCTCTCTTCCGAGAGGGAAATAGCTGTCGATCACGAGTCCAACACGTGATCCAAAGACCAAGGTGAATCACACACACACACACACACACACACACACACACACACACACACACACACACAGAATCACACACACACACACACACACACACACACACACACACACACACACACACACACACACACACACACACACACACACACACACACACACACACACACACACACACACACACACACACACACAAAGGGAGAATAACGGGGAATTATAGAGTGAAAAAATATAACAAGAATGTTCTATTTGATTCGAAGAAAGAAAACATTGGATATACGTTCACATGCAATTATATATAACGATATCTTTGACAATGTTGCACGTAATGTCGGAAACAAAATGGAACATTTACTTTTTTTTTAATCTTCCGTTTTCCATTGCAACGGTACCTCGAGTTCGTTCAAGAACCGACGAAGAATCGAATGACCTCAGGAAGTGACACGAATCTTGCCTCTCTCTCTGTCTGTTTGTCTCTTCCATAGTCCATAGCCCCTTTGTACTGGAACACCGTTGCTCATCAGAACGAAAATAACGTTAGTTTTGCGAGGCAACGCCTACAGTCGGGGGTGGAGGGAAGCACGTGACACAACAAAGAAGTTGAGGAGTCTACGCTAGGAGGTGCTGAGTAGTTGTGGCCAAAGCCATTACCTTTGCCCTATGCACTTGGACGGCTGGGTTTAGTTAACAGTCACTGAGGGGAATCGGAAAAGATGATGGCAGGATTCGAACCTATAAGCATGCTATGATACTATGATTACTTAAAGTACTCGTTACTTCAACATTGTGAAGTGTTGTTTCAACATTTTCCGTACATATTGAGACTTTTCCTTCTATACCAGGTGCCGTCGGGCGATTTTATTCATCTGTGCGTGACCCCTTCGCTTAGCGACGGGTCACGTGATATACCAAGGCACTAAGCACGAAAACAAAAACAATGACTAATTCTGACACGCCGTACAGATTGAGCGGTACGAACAAGAAACGAGGCCCTTGATTTCCATTTGTTGCTCACAACGAACACATGTTCATATGGTAATATATACACGAACGCACGCACGCACACACACAAACACGACTCGGTGGCGCGGTTGGTAGAGTCTCCGACTGTCACTACGGCGGTCCGGGTTCGAATCCTGCCCAGGGCGTAAATAATTTCAGTATCGCTGCCCTTCGTGTCGTTACTCCAACTCTCGTTGGCGTGTAAGGTTACAGCATTACCCATAGATCGGTCATACGAGCTTTGAGCTCTCTTTCGGGAGGGAAATAGCTATTGATCACGAGTCCAACCCGTGATCCTAAAGGCCAAAGTGAAGTGAGTGAAGTGAAGTGAAACACACACACACACACACACACACACACACACAAGTTGGGTTTGTCTCCTTTCACGTGTAGCCCCTGTTCACCTAGCAGCGAGTAGGTACGGGACGTTAGTCAAGGAGTTGTGACCTTGCAGACCTACCCAGAGATCTGCTAATAATGAGCTCTGAGCTCACTGCCGTAGGGTGGTGTCTGGCTGTCTCGAAAAGAGGCTGCAGCAGATCCGAGGTGAATATACACACACACATACACATACACACACACACACACACACACACACACACACACACACACACACACACACACACACACACACACACACACACACACACACACAGCCCAGGGCTGAAATTATTTCAGTATCGCTGCGCTTCGAGTCGTTACTCCAACTCTCGTGGGCGGGGAGTTGGGTGTGTGTGTGCGTGTAAGGTCATAGCATTACCCATAGATCGGTCATACGAGCTCTGAGCTCTCTTTCGGGAGGGAAATAACTGTCGATGACGAGTCCAACACGTGATTCAAAGACCAAGGTGAATCACACGCGCACACATACACATAGGGTATCAAGACTGTTGCTGGGTTATTACATGCCCCTGGACCCACCCTCCCTCCACCGACAGTTTCCCGGCGCCAGACGACATGTGACACTCTTTAATGATTTTGCCGTTGCGACCGGATGTTCCAGTCAAACGGGTGATACCGGTGGTTGGTGATACAGGTGGTGGTGGACTGGAAGGAGGGAGTGAGGGAGGTGAGAGGGATTAGGTAATAGGTTTAAGGGATGGGAGAAACGATAGGTAAGTGGGTTGGGGGAATAGGGTCAAGGGAGGGAGAAGGAAAGGGTGAGACATAGAGGGGAGGGGAGGAAAAGGAAGGGTAATGTTATGTCTTCACCGATATCCAGCGTTTCTGGCGTTGGAGTTCATGAGCTGGTAGAAGTGTGTCTCAAAGAGGGCGGTAGGTACGAGGGATGGTAAAACCTGGAAATGATTAGAAAAGGTAGGGTAAGAAAAGGGAGAGGAAGGGAGAAGGAGGGAAGAACGGGAGGAGTGAGTGAGGGATGGAGGGAGGGAGGAAAGAGGAGGAATAGTGAAACTAAAGGTAAGAGGGTGTGAGGGAGGGAGGGAGAAAGGGAAAGGAGAAGGAAGATGAATTGGTAGGCTGAATGCGATAGAGGAAGGAAAGGGAAAATAAAGAAAAAGGGAAAAGACGAGTACAAGAAAGAGGAATTGGCAGAAGGGGAGGAGGAGACGAAGGACAATGACGACGAGAAGAAATTGTCAGAGGAAGAGGAGTAGGGGGAGGAGAAGGAGGGGGAGGAGAAGGAGGAGGAGGTAGGGAAGGACAAGGTAAAGGGAGGAGGAGGAAGAGAACAAGGAGGAAAAAAGAGTACAAAGCCGACGACAGTGATTTTAAAGATAAACAAAGCAGCCGACGACAGTGATAATAAAAATAACCATGGTAACATCATTCTTTTTAAATATCCTGATTATTTTGATTATCCTCTTCATAACCATCATTACCAAATTATCAGCACCAGCTGTGGTGAAGACTGGTGCATACCTCACAGCTGGTCTAGCTGGCACAAGAAACAACTGTTCTCCAACAACTCTGAATGCATCTGGTGCAGAGGAAAAGAGTTCCCAGCTGGTGACGGCTTAGGCCACTGGCTATTTACCCTCTGCAGGTCCAGAAAAACAGCTGGTAAACAATAGGGTCCGACATCAAGATTGAGTCGACAGAAGACTTCCATTTTGCCAAGAGAAGACACAGAGATAGAATGAAAGCGAGGAAAGGGTCGAAAGAGATACAGTGATAGCAAAAGTGGAGAGAGAGAGAGAGAGAGAGAGAGAGAGAGAGAGAGAGAGAGAGAGAGAGAGAGAGAGAGAGAGAGGGGGGGAGGAGTGTTGCAAGAAATGCCTGTAGATTGTCATTGATTCATTCTGTACTAGCTTCCACACGCAAATGCATTAGGTACATGACGTCAGATCTAGTGGCATTATCAAGCTTCACCGGACCACCCATTGTCTGACTCGACCCGCGATCAGTTTGGCTTGATCTCAGATTCAACCGTCAAAGACCACCTGCATCCCGACCGGGGTGTCGTCCATACAATGTCACCTTACGACAAATTGTTCATTATGTCGATAGGATAATGTTTGTGTATATATCTATATTCTTCCTGAATATATATGTATCTATATTTTATACTGGGTGATCACACTCAGCTCTATACTGTACATATTTATGTAATTACAACTGTTGGCAACCCACATTCATTCTCTTCGTCGCGTCCTATGTTGCAAGAGTCGGATGACGTTTGACTACGCAACTGTCAAGACTTACCAGTAAAGAGAAGAACCCAACCGACGGCTTTATCTCAACGCCTCCAAACTAATGTAGAAGAACACAAGACTACAGGAGACAGCGAGGATGGTATACTGTAGCCGTGAGAGATAGAGAAGAGTAGAGGTAGAAAGAAAAAGCTGTAGATAGATAGACAGCTAAATATATATAGATACACATACACACATACACACGCACACACACACACACACACACACACACACACACACACACACACACACACACACACACACACACACACACACACGCACACACACACATATATATATATATATATATATATATATATTCAGGAAATATATATACATATAGACACTATGATCCGAACATTTTCGTCCATTCAGACATTTTCAAGGAATGAAAATATCTGAATAGACGAGAACGTTTGGATCATAGTATCTTATTTCCCGAGTGGTTTTCTGCGAAATCTTATATTCACGCGTTTTAGTGAATTATGTTACAATACACACACATACACACACACACACACACACACACACACACACACACACACACACACACACACACACACACACACACACACACACACACACACACACACACACACACACACACACACACACACACACACACACACACACACACACACACACACACACACACACACACACACACACACACACACACACACACACACACACATACACACACACACACACACACACACACACACACACACACACACACACAGACACACACACACACAAACACACACACACGCACACACACACACACACACACACACACACACACACACACACATAGACACACACACACACAAACACACACACACGCACACACACACAGACACACACACACACAGATCACACA
>NC_134814.1:16015919-16020919 GCF_046742065.1 Oratosquilla oratoria
ATTTCCGGACAGTTTGAGACCATTGTTTCTTGTCTGATTCTCATTCAATGTGAAAATTTGGTCACTTTTGATGTTGTCAATTCCCTTTAAAATCTTAAAGACCTGTATCAAGTCACCTCTGAGTCTACGCTTTTTTAGGGAAAACAGATTCATGTGCTTAAGTCGATTTTCGTATGATTTATTTTTGATATTTGGAATCAGTTTTGTGGCTCGCCGTTGTACTTTTTCCAGTCTGTCAATGTCTTTAATGAGATTCGGTGACCATACGGAAACAGCATATTCCAAATGTGGACGAACTAACGATTTATATAGCTTGTTAATGAGTGATGGACTTTTGAAATCAAAAGATCGCGCAATCAATCCCAGAATCTTATTTGCTTTCTCAGAGGCTGAAATACACTGCTTGGATGATTTGAGGTCGTTACTGATAATTACGCCGAGATCTTTTTCACTATCCACTTTTGTTTAACGAATTTCCAAATAACTTGTAATCGTACTTGCTGTTATTTTTACCTATGTGCATTACCTTGCATTTACTTGTGTTAAATTTCATTAGCCACTTTTCAGACCATTGCTGTAATTGATCTAAATCTTCTTGAATATCTAATTGGTTTGAGTGATCATTTGCCACTCCGCACAGTTTTGTAATCATCAGCAAATTTGGAAACAGTAGATTTTAGTCCATGGTCTATATCATTTATATATACTATGAATAGAAGGTGGCCCAAGAACGGAACCCTGAGGAACTCCACTTGCAACACTTTTCCATCCAGAAGTTTTTCCATTTAAAACAACTCTCTGTTTTCGACCTTTCAACCAATTACTAGTCCAACCTAATAGGCTACCACTTATTCCATGCAAAGCTAATTTAGTAAGAAGTCTTTCGTGTGGGACGGTATCAAAAGCTTTTGCAAAGTCTAGATATATTAAATCTATATTGTTTCTTTTGTCAAAATTCGAGACAACTGTGTTGTAGAATTCGAGTAAGTTAGTCACGCAAGAACGTTTCCGTCTGAAACCATGTTGGCCTTCAAATTACCTACAGACTGAACTTGTGAGACAAAGAACAATTACATTAATTCCACCAATCACTAAAAAGTTGATGGAATTAACGTAATTATTGTCTCTCTTAGTTGGGTCTGTAGCTACCTCGGTGGCTAAGACGAACATAATTGTACAGGGTGTCCCATAAGTCTCCATATATAGCAAAAATAAACTTTACTTGACATAAACCATTTTTATTTATATAATATGCTCTATATGACTGCCATTTTGTCGGAAACACATTTCAATGCGTTTCCTCCACTGCTGAAGTACGCTTCTAAGAACATCTGGATTTATGCTTGTAATGGCGTTTGTGATATGTTCCTTGAAATGATTTATGTATGGAATGTATTATTTTTCCTATGTATGGAGACTTATGGGACACCCTGTATAATGTACTGTAAATGCTCTGGAACAATTCAGTTTTAGATCACATTCTTGCAAACCGTGATTCATACAAACACAGACATAGTATCGAGCACAACACGCTCACCACCGTACCAGTCACGAATGACAGAATTTGTATCTAAACAACGAAATACATAATCTTGTACCTCTGTCTGTGACGTCACAGGTTAGTATCTACGTTGCAAGATCGAGGCTGCTGTGCTGCAACATCTTGCTCAACGCACGGAGACTGTCTGCCAACATTTGCACAGATTTCGACATAATGGTGTTGGATGTTTATTGTTCGTCAGTGAATTGCCGATAGAAATTCTGAGGAATGACCGCGATAGATATTATGAAATACAGTCTTGGCTTAAAACAACATCCTGTGATTTGATGGTTAGGAAAGAAAACGTCAAGTATGTTTCACGTGGAAAAAAGTCTATCTTATTTTTAGCTAAAAATAATTATCGAGTCCACACCTATAATCTAAAGAAATATTGTTGTATACTGATGATCTATTTCATTACTAAATACCATGCTACATAAATCATTTCACGCTATGTAAATAATTCATACATGGAAAACACACAAAATATTTACTAAGAATTACTCAAGATGCTCGTAAAGCATAAACAAATAAAATAAAATATTAAGGTTACTCCTGCAAATAATCCTATAAAATGTTTTTCTCTTATAACTGTTTAGAAGAAAATAAACAAGTAGCAAGGGGTAACTAAACTATTTTAATAAGTACTACCATCTCGTTGATATGTTATAGATTCTAATCAATGAATAAGTAAATGAATAGACAAATAAAAAAGTATATAAATAAACGGATGAATAAATAAATAAATAAATTAACGGGTAAATGAATAAATAGTTAAATAAATAGATAAAAGAATAGATAAATAATTGAATAAATAGATAATAGATAAGATAAACAGATGAATAAAGGAATAAATAAATAAACAATTTGATAAATGAATAAATATATAAATAAACAAAGAAAAATAAGATAAAAATGTGCAGTTAATTGCAATATTTCTGACTAACACACTGTTTTAGCTTGGGTTACATCATCTGAGATATTCCATTAGATGCAATTAGGCATGCGGAAAACTATCTCATAACGTCTGTCTGACATATGATCTTCATATGGTTCCCATGACCTCATGACACGCTCGCATCCCAAACCAAGAGACCTTCTTTGTGAATTTCGTATAGACCCTTTAATGAAAGGAACATTATAATCATGTCATCTTTTTCTCCTGTTTGATCTTTTTCAATACATTTAGTTCCAGTGTGTGTGTGTGTGTATTCACCTTGGTCTTTCACCTTGGTCTTTTGGATCACGTGTTGGACTCGTGATCGACAACTATTTTCCTATCGGAAGAGAGCTCAGAGCTCGTATGACCGATCTATGGGTAATACTGTCACCTTGCACGCACACACACACCCTAACTCCCCGCCCACGAGAGTTGGAGTAACAACTCGAAGCGCAGCGATACTGAAATAATTTTAGCCCTAGGCAGAATTCGAACCAGGTACCGCCGTCACCCCCTTGCTGACCAGTTTGAAACTACCAACAGCGCCACCGAGTCGTGTGTGTGTGTGTGTGTGTGTGTGTGTGTGTGTGTGTGTGTGTGTGTGTGTGTGTGTGTGTGTGTGTGTGTGTGTGTGTGTGTGTGTGTGTGTGTGTGTGTGTGTGTGTGTGTGTGTGTGTGCGCGCGCGCGCACGCGCGTGTGTGTATTTACCTATTTGTATTATACGGGAAGTGATATATGCTCGTGGTGACCCGTCTTTGTATCTCTCAGCATCAAGTTTTTCTTAAAATCTTGAATAGTGTTTGCACACACTGTTTCTTTGTCTAATTTGTTCCAAGTATCTATCACTCTGTGTGGGAAGCTATTTTTTCAGATCTCTTCTGTAATTATCTTTTTTGAGTTTCTTTTCGTGTCCTCTTGCTTTTCCATTGTCCCATTTCAATAAATCATTCTTATCTAAGATTTCCATTCCTTTCATAATTCTATAGATATGTGTGTGTGTGTGTGTGTGTGTGTGTGTGTGTGTGTGTGTGTGTGTGTGTGTGTGTGTGTGTGTGTGTGTGTGTGTGTATTTGCGGTTTAACGGGTGGCGAAGCGAGGCGAGAGAAGGAGAAGAACGAGAAAAAGGAAGGAGGAGGAGGAGGAAGAGGAAGAGAGTGAGGGGGAGGAATAGGAAGAGGAAGGGGAGAGGGAGGAATCCATTTATTGCTTCACTTCAGTCGTAGGAGGGAGCGAAGAAAAACAAGAGGGCGGAAATTAGGATCCATTGGCTGGTTCTGATTTATGGACTAACTCTATCGAAAGAAAGAAATTCAGCAAAGAAAAGGAGTTATTAGAAATGCATGCCACGTGAGACGGAACGAATCTATTTCGTATACTCAGCCACATCCGTTAAAAACACAACCATGTCCAACTGATTCATATTCAGTCATAAGCTAGGTTACAAGGTACAAAACATGTGCATATGACTGCCTACATTCTTCTCACATGGTGGGGGGTTGGGGCTGAGTTCAAGGAGACACCCACACCAAAAGTCTTATTCACTCGCTTCCCCCATTTCAGCACATTGCGGAGTTGCTCCCAAACCCTAGCGTCATACAACTGGAGTCAAACGCAGTGCAGCGAGGCACAGCTTGTTTAACCTCACTGGTTTCCCAAAAGGCGACCCTCCCCTCCCCTTCCACATCCACTTATCTAAGAAACTGATGATGGGTCATTCCTTTCGGATTGTATTATCCATTCACCCATTTATATTTCCTTCACGCGCTTTCTTCCCTGAATTCCTGATTTACCACCTGCATTCGAAAGATGTTTTCATACCATCCATTTATCTAATTCTAGGTCTTTCCCGTTTATTTTTTCTATGTGCGCAAACCATCTCAACATTGTTTGACTGACTCAATTTGACAGTTTTCTTCCAACACCTATTCTCATCCTCATCTTCGCATTTCCCATTGTACCCACTCTTGCAATACCTGGGATATTTCCAATACACTTCATATAAAATATATTTTATATATTCCCTCTACCCTCTCTTATATTCTAAGTCTCTGCTTCTTACGACACCGTGAGCACAATCATACCGTAATGCAGTATCCTTTCTGCATTCATTCTCAAATACCTATTGCACATAACACTTTATTCCACCCGATCATTTGCCCGCATCCTTTACTCTAAGCATTTTAACACCTCCTTCGTTTACTGTTACATATCTAAATCTCACTGTTACATGTCTAAATATCCCTGGTCAAATTGTTTCTGTCACAAAAACGACGTTAAAAAAGTGGTAGGGGCAGGAAATCGTTTCTAGTTAAAAAAAATCTAAAGTGTATCACTGTACTAAGTGTCTATTAAGTTGTTGGAGCACATCATAAAAATTATTGAGAGAGTGATAGAAGACAGATTGAGAGAGATGGTCAGAATTCACAACCACCAATTCGGATTCATGAGGGGGTTGAGTACTGTAGATGCAACATTTATTGCAAGGCAGATACAGGAAAAATATCTGGAAGGAAACAGGA
>NC_134814.1:16038419-16043419 GCF_046742065.1 Oratosquilla oratoria
ATGAGAGAAAATTTCTGTGACACTTTTTCATTAAGTTCGTTCAATTTGTCTTAGAGACTTTTCCGTTTTCTAAGTTGATATATTTCAGATATCTGTATTTGTTGCCTGAAACAAAATTATTCCTCTTAAACACTCGAGATACTTTTGTATTCCTTGTCACACACTTGCAAATATTTTATACTGATAGTGTCAGCCCGTTTTATTCAGCATTGACCACGTCAACAAAATGGGTAATTCGAAACCAGGGCAGATATTAAATTTGGGTCAGCTTTCAGAGACCATTGTCAATTTTGGTGCACTTACAACCCTCCTCTGGCGTGGTCGTTCGTGCAAAACAACAAAGTGACGTCGCCTTTCTAACGATGACGTCACTCTAAAATGTCGACATTTGGCGCCGACTAGCACTGCCAATATCGAACATTTTGTTATTTATTAGTCTCGATGACTGACTCCAGCCATGCATCAATAGCAGGACTACAAAATTAATCCACTGTGGCGAGGCCTTTTTATCACATATGGATAAAAAGCATGCATATATATACATATATATATACATATATTAATATTTGCACTAATAGATAATTTAAGTTTGTTTTTCTGTCTGCGTTGATCTATAGTCTCAGAATTGGCGGTAACTATGTGAGATCGCTTGCGAAAAGGAAAGATCTTATATTTGTCCCATTAAGAAAGCCTAATTGATAGTAAATGATATATTACCTTTGACAATAATAGTCACCCATTCAAACAAAATACGACCACCTATATAAGTGTCCATTTTCTCTTTCATTAGTGAAATTTGTCATGTCAATGCACTTCGTCTCAGGAAAACAGTTCAACGTGATCCCATTGTGATAGAATGATTGTGTAATCAGTGAACAAAAACTTATCTCTCATTGATTTTACATTGTGAGTTGACTTTCTACTCGGAGGGTATAAGAAAGATAGGGACCGGAAAGTGGGCCAGTTTTAATCACAAGCATATATGAATAAGTAAATAGATATATTAATAAAAAAATAGATAAACAAATATATATACATACATACATACATATATATATATATATATATATATATATATATATATATACATACATACATACATACATACACATATATATATATATATATATATATATATATATGTATATATGCAAAAATGATCACAATAACGCGTGACTAAATGATATTGCAGAAACCACAGGGAAAATAAAATAGGAATACTAAACGTTTTCGTCTATTACGACATCCTCAGATTATGTCGTAATAGACGAAAAACGTTTAGTATTCCGACTTTATTTTCCCTGTGGTTTCTGCAATATATATATATATATATATATATATATATTATATATATATATATATATATATATATATATATATGTATATGTATGTATATTGGAGTGGGACAATGTAGTAATTCTTCAGTGGAAAATATTAAAAACTGTTATGACTACCGCGGTCCTCCTATTTAGATACATGCAAGGGGATCAGAAGAAGACTACATATATGACTAATGAATAAGCGTAAAGGAAGCTAAGGAGACTCAATCATGTGGCCCGATGAGGTGTTATGAATAACTGACGAATATGTATCCTCACTCAGTGTATTGTCAGTCACTCGCACTACCCGTCCGAGTGCACGTGGCATAATTCTGCCACACCCACTTTTTCGTGTTCTTTTGACATTCATGCAGTCTTCTGACACCCTTGTATGCATATGGTCTAATTGAAATCGTGTGATATTAGCCATTAAATCTAACACATGTCAGCGTGTTACTGGACTCTTTATAGTCATTTTTGTATTTTATTCTGGCTAATGTTGGCCATCTTAAATCTTTTTTTTGTGTGAGTGGGAGGAGAGGAGGAGATTAACACCCCACTTTCTCCCTCAGTTTAATTCCTCCCCGCTTTCATAAGAATACAATTAACTAAAAGCAGTAATGAACAAAAGCCAGCAGGAAGGCGTCACCACGGTATAGGTATCAAACGGGAGAATCCCCGGGTCCCGCATCTGTAAACAATTTCCCTCCTCCCGGCTAATGACCTAAATGACACAATCCGCCATTATGCGCTGTCCGATTGTCATCCACGCGACACCGGTGGATAGATGTCCCAGCTGCATCCTGTTAAAGCACCTCAGCATTCACGTTCAAGTCATTTCCGCGTTGTTTCCGGGGAGGGAAATCCCCCCCCTCTCCCTAACCTCAGATGAATAAAATCGCCTGACGGCAGCCATAACTAAATACAAGCCAAAAGTCGCAGTCTAAAACTTCACAGAGATAATTTTTTTTTACCTCAAGACAAATTAGATCATTGTTGGTACAGTCGTATTATATGACAACGCCGCAATGGGAAGTTTGGTGAGCCTGTTCTGGTCCAAGGTGACATTTGAGACTCCAGTTCAAGTTTATACGTACTTTTTTTCAGTATTTCGTTGGTGATAACCGGACTTCTATCCTTGAGTACAATAATACGCAGAAGAGGAGTCAGAAGAATGTTAAAGGAGACTTAATGAAAACAGCAGGGGAGAGAAGAGGGAGTATTAGTAAAATTCAAACGTAATCATCATTCTACTTTGAATGAATCTACATTTAATATTCACAAGTAAATTCCTTCAAAGAAAAAGTATGATCAGTTTTGAAATTTACTATACTAGACCGTAAATGTTCATTCGTGCAACAAATAAGAAAAAGACAGAAGGAGAGAAATGAATAAACAAAGAAAATTGCGTGGCGTCGAAGGAGCGAGGTGGAAACTAATTTGCTTATCGTCCATGTTGCATTGCTTATAGCCTTGGGGGAAAATATTGCGCTGGAGTAACAATGTCTTGTTAAGCCCCCAATAGATAAAACTGAATGATTATGTAATAAGATTCAAGTATACCTTGATCATTTTTAAAACAGCCCTTGGGTTATCAGATCAAAATGAAATAAAATTTCGATTACCTAGATATCCACTACCATCTAACATGTAATCATATCTGAATACTTAATTTTTATTTGCGAATAAAAACAAGTAAGAAGAGATGAACGTAGATAGACAGACAATAGAGATAGATAGATAGATAGATAGATAGATAGATAGATAGAGAGAGAGAGAGAGAGAGAGAGAGAGAGAGAGAGAGAGAGAGAGAGAGAGAGAGAGAGAAGAGAGAGAGAGAGAGAGAGAGAGAGAGAGAGAGAGAAAAGAGAGAGAGAGAGAGAGAGAGAGGGGTGTGTGTTTCAGGATAAAAAACAATTAAAACGAGATGAACAAATACATACGTAGATAGACAGATAGGCATTAGAAAGAAGAGAGAGAGAGAGAGAGAGAGAGAGAGAGAGAGAGAGAGAGAGAGAGAGAGAGAGAGAGAGAGGGAGAGAGGGAGAGAGGAGAGGGGGAGAGGGAGAGAGGAGAGAGAGAGAGAGAGGAGAGAGGGAGAGAGAGAGAGGAGAGGGAGAGAGGAGAGAGAGAGAGAGAGAGAGAGAGAGAGAGAGAGAGAGAGAGAGAGAGAGAGAGAGAGAGAGAGAGAGAGAGAGAGAGAGAGAGTGTTTCAGGATAAAAACAAGTAAAAAGAGATGAACAAATACATACGTAGATAGACAGATAGACATTGGAAAGAAAGAAGAGAGAGAGAGAGAGAGAGAGAGAGAGAGAGAGAGAGAGAGAGAGAGAGAGAGAGAGAGAGAGAGAGAGAGAGAGAGAGAGAGAGAGAGGGGGGGGGAAGGGTGTGTGTTTCATGATAAAAAAAATTAAAACGAGATGAACAAATACATACATAGATAGACAGATAGGCATTAGAAAGAAGGGAGAGAGGGAAAGAGAGAGAGATGAGAGGAGAGAGAGAACAAATAGAGAGAGAGAGAGAGAGAGAGAGAGAGAGAGAGAGAGAGAGAGAGAGAGAGAGAGAGAGAGAGAGAGGAGAGACAGAGACAGAGAGAGAGAAAGGGAGGGAGAGAGAGAGGGAGGGAAGGGGTATGTGTGTGTGTGTGTGTGTGTGTGTGTGTGTGTGTGTGTGTGTGTGTGTGTGTGTGTGTGTGTGTGTGTGTGAGAGAGAGAGAGAGAGAGAGAGAGAGAGAGAGAGAGAGAGAGAGAGAGAGAGAGAGAGAGAGAGAGAGAGAGAGAGAGAGAGAGAGAGAGAGGGAGGGAGGGAAGGGGTGTGTGTTTCATGATATCTTTTGATATAAGCTGTCTGATCCTCGGAAAGGAACTCGAGAACAAACCCTCAACTATGATTACCAAACCTCTTTTTTCTAGCTTTGAATCTGGCTGGGTGGCATTTTTGTTTATTTGCTAGTTTTTTGCTTGCTTGCTTGCTTGTTTAGCTATCTATTTATTTATATGTTTATCTTTTTATGTATATAAAGGGGACATATATACCTGTGCTTTCCTCAGAGGTTTTGAATCATATCAAGAGCTCTGACAAAGGTATTCATATACGTGATGCTATTCACAACATTATTTTGTGTATCAGAAATCATGTATACTTGAATCACCAAAGAAAATGTGAACACATCACACACGGATAAAGAAAATGGGAAGAGTGAAGTCGAAAACAAAACTAGAATTAAAAAATATGACAAATTTGTAACTAAACACAAATCCTTCCCATAGCGAATGCTATTTTCCCTTTTATTTTGGCTTCCATTAAACTTTTTCGTTCATCCCGTGGCTCCCTAGATGTAGGAAAATAGGAAAATAGGTAACAGATTATCTCGTTTTACCCCTGTCCGTACCGGGAACTACTTTTACCCATATCCCGATTGTCGGCTGGTTATTGTAACGATCTATATGGCACCGTCCTCTCAATTGAAGAGAGGTTGATCTATCCACTCTTGGTATTTTATACATTCAACCTATCAACTCTCTGAAGATTCCATTCAGGTGAGGCAAAACCATGTCACTCTTCAAAAATTGACCCATTTGTGACAAACAGTAAATGGGCTTGTTCATAGAAAATGGGATTTGCGAGATAGTACTTGTCTCGCCAGAACGTGTGTACATCTCCTAACCCTCCCACAC
>NC_134814.1:16050919-16053419 GCF_046742065.1 Oratosquilla oratoria
ACGCGCGCGCGCGCGCGCACACACACACACACGCATACACACACACACACACACACACACGCACACACACACACACACACACACACACACACACACACACACACACACACACACACACACACACACACACACACACACACACACACACACACACACCTCGTGGCGCTGTGGTTAGAGTTCTCGCCTGCCACTACGGCGGTCTGGGTTCGAATCCCGCCCAGGGCTGAAATAATTTCAGTATCGTTGCGATATGGGTTTTTACTCCAACTCTCGTGGGTGTGTATATGCGTGTAAGGTCACAGTATTACCCATAGATCGGTCATACGAACTCTGAGCTCTCATTCAGAAGGTTAATAACTGTCGATCATGAGTCCAACACGTGATCCAAGACCATGGTGAATCACACACACATACACACACACATACCCACGCATACACACACGCACACACACACAAATACACACCTACAAAATGTGTACTCTAGACATAAAATAAGAATTACAGACAAAGGATATGGACGTAGAATAATCAAGATTGGAGTAAAAAAAAAGAAATCTCACCCGTAGTGATTAGGGAAAGATTGGGTCACCTAATGACCCTGTTAGTGGTCAGTAAAGTTTGAAAGACTAAGTGGGTGTAGATGGACCACATATTTAATGACAGTACCTATAGGCTTCCAGCGATCCCCGTATATCTTTAAGTCACCCTATGAAGGTTAATCTTGTAATCATAGGTGGAGGTGGGTAAATGAAGATCATTAAACTCCTATAATTCGTTGATGGTTTATTTCAATTTGAATGTAAATGTATTTACTGTATCTGATATTACTGTTCTTATTAGTAATAAAGTTAACAATAGAATAATGGAATAATTGTTGTTCATTACTGCGGGGTAATAAACAAAGGTTCAAGTGTGTACGTGTGTGTGTGTGTGTGTGTGTGTGTGTGTGTGTGTGTGTGTGTGTGTGTGTGTGTGTGTGTGTGTGTGTGTGTGTGTGTGTGTGTGTGCGTGCGTGCGTGCGTGTTTGTATGTGTATGTGCTGTATGTGTGTTGCTGATGATCAATCTCTAGTTTATGTGCTCTTCTCACTTAATCCATTCTATCAATTTAATGATAATAATAACAATATCTCCAACAGTTTTATATTCCAACTTGTTCTTTGTCTTTCCCGTATTCACGTTTTAAAAAGATGCACAACCAATTTTATAATTTGTTTTTATTGATTATACTTTTTATCTATTCTAATTTCCATGTTCACTCAACATTTGTATCTTATTCATTTCTTTTTAGTTGCATATGTCAACTATTTAATTTCTTTTTGCTTGTTTATTGATAACTTTTATTCTACTAATTCATTATAGTTACTAAATCTTTTGAGTTTTATACTTTTGAGTTTTATTCAGGGTAAGAGGACTTCAGCAAATAAAGTCCTCTCACCCTGAAGAAGCCTCTTAGTGAGGTGAAAAAACTCCGAGTTTTTGGTGTCGTTGTCAACAGTTTTTTACATACTGTTACACTTTTAATAGTATTTATCGGCATTCTCCAGCGCTTTTCTTTTTTTCGTTCATCATGGATGATTTCGTTCATAAGTTGAATGAAGTTGATAGGAAGTCCTTCCTTAAACTCAAGAAAATACAGCTTAAAATAGTTAAATCCATTAGCGCGGTTGATTTTAACCAAAATTGTCTTCGTGAGAACCTGTGCCCTAGAAATATATATATATATATATATATATATATATATATATATATATATATATATATATATATATATATATACATATATATTTATTCATATATATATGTATATATATATGCACATACATGTATATATATATATATATATATATATATGTATATATATGTATATATATGGATATATATATATGTGTATATACACACACACACACACACACACACACACACACACACACACACACACACACACACACACACACACACACACACACACATATATATATATATATATATATACATATATATATATATACATATATATATATACATATATATATATACATATATATATACATATATATGTATACATATATATATATATATATATGAATATATGTATATATATATATATATATATATATATATATATATATGTAAGTATGAATTACTCATTCCTCAGAGATGAGAGGTGGTTTCATGGTGTGGTCGGGTCGCCTACTGCCTACTCACCATCAAGGTCAGTATCTTTGTTCGTCCTGCACAATTTAGCGACTCTGATATTTCCTTTTTTTTTCTCCATCGTCATCACCGACCATGGCAATGCGCCTTTGGCAAATTGGCCGAGGCAGCTGTCCTTGATTAGGTTGATTTTTTGATCATTCAAATCCTGACACGCACACACAGTGCTCGGTGGCGGATTGGTAAAGCACTGGCCTCACAAGCCAGAGAACCGGGGTTCGATTCCCCGGTCGGGCGGAGATAAGTTGGGTTTGTCTCCTTTCACGTGTAGCCCCTGTTCACCT
>NC_134814.1:16058419-16063419 GCF_046742065.1 Oratosquilla oratoria
GAGGATGCTGTTTCGGTTTTAGTCAACCGTTCTCAGCGAAGAACATAATGCGGGTTTCAAGAATAGTCACTACTCAGATCAATAGAATAAAGTCGTCTAACAAACGGCAGCTGATACATGTACCAGTATAATGAAACTCTTTAGTCATTAACAATCCGATAAATTGATGATTTATTTTGATTTTGTTCTGTTTAATCCCAAACGAGTTTACTCAATTATTAGACTGTATCTCTAACTAATAATGACTGCCACGAGACCTGGCTGGCCGAGCACAGAGGGCAAAGGTGACGCCTCCAGCCTCAGCCTTCCGGTTTGAGCATCTCCGATTCGCACGTGAGGCAGAGACGAAGACACGTGAGGTTGCCCGCTATCCCCTACAATCCCACGTGACGTGGAAATTCCACATAGTAGTCAGGTCACGTAACCCATCCAAGGGAATAGTAAGTATTTTGAAGAGAATCCTCTCAACCCCGAAAACCCTCCCCCACCCCCCACCTTCTTTTGTGCTCCTTCCCCCCCCCCCCAACTCCCTCCCCCATACCTCCCTTTCCCATATCCAAGGTCTACATAACTCTTCCTTATGATGACTTGGCATGCAAGATGGGAATCTAGGATTTTTTTTTTCTTTTATCCATTTTTATCGCACGGTGCTATTCAGACGAGGAACTCAGGCGCGATTGGGCTAAGGTCATTATCATCGATGCGCACTTTATGTATTTCATTCTGGCTGGCGCTGGAGGACCCTGTTAAAACTAGAGGGCAAATGTGTTCAGGAAGAAAGGATAGAATCTGTTTACTCATTTCTCAATCTAATTTGACCTTATTTATTAGTTCCTTTCTGTATGTGTGTGTGTGTGTGTGTGTGTGTGTGTGTGTGTGTGTGTGTGTGTGTGTGTGTGTGTGTGTGTGTGTGTGTGTGTGTGTGTGTGTGTGTGTGTGTGTGTGTGTGTATGTGTGTGTGTCTGTACGTGTGTCTGTACGTGTGTCTGTACGTGTGTGTGTGTGTGTGTGTGTGTGTGTGTGTGTGTGTGTGTGTGTGTGTGTGTGTGTGTGTGTGTGTGTGTGTGTGTGTGTGTGTGTGTGTGTGTGTGTGTGCGTGTGTGTGTGTGTGTGTGTGTGTGTGTGTGCGTGTGCGCGTGTTTGTAGATATTTCGGTATGGTTAAAGTCATAGCTGGGCGAGGGTAAATATAAGACAAGGAATTAACAAATATCTTGGTACATGCAGGATCACCCTACGCCACTAGGGGAGGCGTCAGGCAAGAATCTTAAAGGGGGACAGATTGTAAAAGTAAGAGGAAAAATTCTTTAGGGGAATTTTTCTTTGTAATAGTGGGATGGAGGAAAGTACCCCTTCCCTAAACGAACACAAAGAGAGAGAGAGAAAGAGAGAGAGAGAGAGAGAGAGAGAGAGAGAGAGAGAGAGAGAGAGAGAGAGAGAGAGAGAGAGAGAGAGAGAGAGAGAGAGAGAGAGAGAGACACACACACACACACACACACACACACACACACACACACACACACACACACACACACACACACACACACACACACACACACACACACACACACACACACACACACACACACACATCTATGCAAACCAGAACATACACTAATACGTGTATATAAAGAAAAACGCATCCATATACCTACACGTGTACGTACAGATCACATACACTGGGCCACGTACAAAGAACGTAACCTCATTATACATGTACACACATAAACATGTAAGTGGCTGTTTAACGGATTCCTCACCCTCACTCACTCACTCATCCACTCATTCATTCTCACTCCGTCTCACGTGTCCGGCTTCTCTTCCACAAACCACATTAGGCAAGTCATTGCACTGTAGGTCGCGGTGGAAAGTGGAAGGTGGAAAAAGTGGAGGAGACGAATGAGGAGGAGAAGGAGGTGAAGGACAGGGTCGAGGTGGGAGGAGAAAGGAAGAGTTTAGAGGGGAAAGAGGAAATGGAAGAGGCGGATGTAGAGGAGGTGAGCAGAAGGAAGTTTAGGGGGGAAGAGGAAGAGGAATGGGGAGGAGGAGTAGGAGGAGCAGCAGGAGGAGTAGGAAAAGGAGAGGAGAAAGAGAATGATGAGAAAGAAGAGGAAGAGGTGTAGGGGTGAGTAGAATGGAAAGGGGAAGGAAGTAGAGAGGGAAGAGAAGGAAAATAAAGAGGAAGAGGAGGAGGAGGAGGAGGACGAAGAGGAAGCAGAGGAAGAAGAAGCTCAATAGGATGAGGATTAGGGGAAGAAGGAGATGGAGGAAAAGGACAAGGAGAAGTGAAGAATGAAGAAAAGAGGAGAGAGAAGGAGAAATAAGAAAAGGAAGAGGAGGTGCTTTAAGACAGAAAAAGAGGAGAAGTGGAGGAGAAAAGGGAGACGAAGAGGGTGGAGGAGAAAGGGGGTGAGGAGAAAGAGCAAAAAGAGGAGGAAATAAATGAGGAAATGGAGGAGGAAGGCTAAGGAAGAAGAAGAGGGGAAGAAGAAGCAAAGAAGAAGGGGAAGAGAGGAGGGGAAAAAGGAGGATGGGAAGAAGGAAGAGGGGAAGAAGGAGGAAGAGAAGAAGGAGGGGAAGAATGAGGGTGAGAAGAAGGAGGGGAAGAAGGAGGACGAGAAGAAGGTGGGGAAGAGGAGAAGAAAGAAGAGGGGAAGAAGGAGGAAGAGAAGAGGGAGGGGAAGAAGGAGGGTGAGAAAGGGGAGGGAAATAAGAGAGAAGAAGGAGGGGAAGGAGGACGAGAAGAAGGAGGGGAAGAGGAGAAGAAAGAAGAGGAGGAAAAAGAAGAGGACGGAGGGAAGAAGGAGGATGAGGATGTGGAGGAGGGGAGGAGGGGAGTAAGGGTGATGGTGTTGAATGGGCATAAGAAATAGGAGGAAAACCGATGAAGAGAAATCAATCTTTAGATGACAAAACTCCTCAGCGAGTTTTCAAGAAGACATTTTCGACCAGCGGCATCTCACGGTGACACTTCCAACTCACGCCTCTGACGATGCCGACTGACTGACTGACGACCTCTCACACTGACACCTCGGGCCCTATCTTCTCACGGTAGAACATTTACTTCCGACTCACGGCTCTCACGATGCCGACTGACTGACTGACGACCTCTCACACTGACACCTCAGCTCCTATCTTCTCACGGTAGAACATTTACTTCCGACTCACGGCTCTCACGATGCCGACTGACTGACTGACGACCTCTCACACTGACACCTCAGCTCCTATCTTCTCACGGTAGAACATTTCCTTCACCTAGACCTGTGACCTGACACCGCTGACCTGAAACCGCTGACCTGAGACCTCCTAGAACCTCTTATGGTGATATCACGGACTCACGTAGTGCCACCTTTCACCTGCCTCCCACTGACAGTGCCACATCTGACCCTCTGACCTACACAGATGTTTGCACTACTTTCACTCTTTTGTCAGTTCCCCAAAGCTGATCTTGTTCAACACGAATCTTGCTTTCAATGAAATAAAATCGTCCGGTGATAGACAGAACGCCTGTAATGGGCCTTTGCCTTAAGACAGTGGTTATCTAAGATGTCTAGACACAGCATGGGTAATTGCGCTGAATAAAATCGTCTAGTATTTACTAGCATAAGATCTTACATGGGCGTCATCTCGACACAAGGGTTTAGTCCGGTCATTGCGTTGAAGTCATCGAAAGACGAGCTCATACATGTAGACACTTCAGTGCTTCAGCAGCCGTCACCCTTGCCCTATGTACCTGGACTGCCCCATCAAGCTCTCAATATAGGTAGCTGCAGATTTTAAATTCAGCAAATGAAACAGAGAGAGAAAGAAGTAGAGCGGGGAAAGAGAGAGAGAGGAAGAGAGAGAGAGGAAGTAAGAGAGGAAGAGAGAAGATGAGAGAGAGAGGAAGAGAGGGAGAGGGAGAGAGAGAAGACAGGCGAAGAGAGAAGAAAAACGAAGAAGAGCGTGGGTGAGAGAGCTGGGAAGAAAGAGAAGGTAATCTTATCTTTGGTTCACTGGCGTTGGTACCAAACTTGATCAGCTTTCTACCCTTTCAACAGGATGACGGTGCTTATTACTGCGTTCCGACGAAGAGCCTAAGATTTCATTCAGTTGAAGGGAACGGACCCTAACCTGGAATTTATCTGAGTTGATGGAAAGTTTCGTTAGGTCGGATTTCGCTCCTTGAGCCTAATAAAATCGCCTACCGTTAGCTGGAACATAACATATAACAACTAACACCACAGTCGGACGAAAGAAAAAGTTGCGTAAGCGGAACTATATATTTCGATTGCTACCTGCAATCCTCTTCAGTAGGTACTACTGAAGAGGATTGCAGGTAGCAATCGAAATATATAGTTCCGCTTACGCAACTTTTTCTTTCGTCCGACTGTGGTGTTAGTTGTGATTTATAAATGTGTTACTACATTTCTCACCTGTGCTAACATATAAGCTACGTTTCTCTCTAGGAGTGGTTACAGACCTCTGTTCTAGAATGCCTTCGATTAGTTCTATTTACTTTCTCCTTGGTGACTAAGAGCCACAGGGTTGGTTAGAAAAGACCGCTGGTTGTAAGAATTAAGACAAAAGTGTCATCTGGTGGATGGGACTGTTTGAGCTCACCACATCGAAGCAAACTGTGTTTATTACTGTTGGTTGTCCTATCAAGTCAAACGCCTTTCCGTAATCTACGAAAACTTAACACGTAGGCTTATGATATTCTGCGTTTTTCTCCATTAGTTAATTTCCTGTCTGCATGTGATCTGTAGTGGAACAATCATTTCTAAATTCTACGTGTATAAATGACCCATCCTATCAAGTCAAATGCCTTTTCGTAACCAACGAAAAGGAAGTATAAGACTTAATAAATCATGTGTTTTTTCTTGATTCATTACATGTCTGCAAGTGGTTTGTAGCTACATTTCCCATATGCAGTGCATATGTCTTATTTACCTATATTCAGAGGGTTTTGTTCAGCTAAGGAAGGGGAAACGTTACATTCAGTCTTAAAGGTTTTCAGTC
>NC_134814.1:16068419-16075919 GCF_046742065.1 Oratosquilla oratoria
TAACTAGAAAATCAGATAAAATTCTGCGCTTTAATTGAAGAAACTGTTCACGAGAGTTGGCGAAAAAGTACAAAGAAAAGCACGCTTTCCTCTGGTGAATGACGTCAGACAAATGGAAAATCATTTAAAAATCGACGGTGGAAGAGGCAGCGATTCAGGATGAAATCAGTCAACATTGCCTCACATCTCTCTTGCAGGACACCCACGGTTTACAGGTAACCGGTAACGATCACCAAATCGGCCTAAAAAATCAACCAAGACTCTAAAGAAATAGTGTGTTGTTGTCTGGGTATGTCTGGTGTAAGATGAGGTATTCGATATTTTCTATAAGATGGAAAAAGATGGAACAATTGTTTAGATGTGGTAGGGGTGGGGGTGCGTTTCCTTAGCTGAATAGAATCGCCTGGCGGCAGCTAAGGTAATTTTAAAATATACGGGGACTCGAGACCTGAACGAAATTTTCATCAGTCTGGACCCCTAAGGGCGAAGTTTTCTCTCATCAACTGCATCGTTTAGCGTCCGCAAGAACATTTTAACATGGGAAGAACATCAAGGCCTCTGGTGGAGAAGGCCAGTGATAACTGCTAGCTGAAGATAGATGAGAATATTTCTGAGAAATATCCAATACAAGGATAGGAGGGAAGGAGGAGAAGAAGGGAGGAAGGAAAGAAGGGAGGAGGAGAAGATGGGAACAAATGGAAGAAGTGAGGAGGCAAGTGGGGAGGAAGGAAGGAGGGGGAAAATAGGAGGAGTGATTTTTTGTTGTTGGTATCTAGAGTTATCTTTAGTGACATATGTTATGAGTCCTGTTCTGGTTGGTGGAAGTCCGATTTATTTCATTCAGATGAAGAAACTCTCCTACTCAGTACTCCTAAGGGGCTAAAACCTACGGAGGGTGACAACCCTTGCTCCATCCTTCGATCACCATTATGCAGAACACAACTTCTTTTGTTTTGATTGCTGCCAGACTGTTTTATTCATCTTAGTTCCACTCAGTATATCTATCACGTAGATACGAGGATGAAGCTGGTAGTGAACAACATCCACATTAGGTATAAACAACTGCGCCAAGGTTTCATCATCGTTCCCAACAAGGTCGTTCATGGAGGTTTTACATTAAACATTTCCTGGCCGACAAACACAAGAGTTCCATGTTGTTATAGTCACTCCTATACTATTCGTTTTCTTACTACACAAAGAATCTGAAGAAAATTTATGTACTAAGGGGTAACCATGATTTTTGGAATCAAATCCTTCTCGGTAAGAAACAGTGCTAGGAGTAAATGGTAAGATATCTAAAAGGCTGTAGAGTAAGCAAGTGTGATTTAGAAGCAAGCAAGGTGCTACTGGTAGGCAGAAAGACTTCGGTTATCGTGGCGAGGGTGTCGATTGCCGCAGATCTTGCTTGCAAATCTTGCCGCAAATCTTGCTTGCTTATAAATCACATTTGCTTACTCTACAGCCTTTTAGATATCTTACCATTTACTCCTAGCACTGTTTCTCACCGAGAAGGATTTGATTAAAAAAATCATGGTCACGCCTTAGTACAGAGAAGAATGACCAAATTGATACATGGACTCGGAAATTTGCCTTACGAAGAGAGGCTTAGGCACCTAAACTTACACTCTCTGGAAAGACGCAGAGTGCGGGGTGATCTAATAGAAGTGTTCAAATGGATCAAAGGCTATAACAAGGGAGATGCAAACAAGGTCATCATAATAAAACAACAGGGCAGGACTCGCAGTAATGGGTATAAACTGGACAAATTTAGATTTAAGAGGGAAATAGGCAAGAATTGCTTTACTAATAGGGTGGTCGATGAATGGAATAAACTTAGTAACCATGTAGTAAGCGCTGAAACTATCAGTTGTTTTAAAAAACGATTAGACAACTTTATGGATGGGGACGACAGGCTGTGATGGATACGGAGCTGCCTCGTGTAGGCCTTATGGTCTCTTGCAGTCTCCTTTTTTCTTATGTTCTTATTCTTATGTTATCTTATACAACATAGTAATTAGAAACGGTGCTGATACGGAAGCCAGTCCTCAAAAACTGGGAGGATTAAGCAGCGGATTTAGTATAAATGGTCTCGTTACTGAAGATCCTGCGAGCTTCTATTAAGGTTCGGCAAATTTGCGCGAACCTGACTTCCCCAGGCATTGGTTGAACTGCTTGAAAGTCATCCTCGTGTCGAGTTTCACTCCCAAGATATCCAACTTGTCACAACTTTTCAAAACTGAATACTGCACAAGTAGAGCATCGTGAGGAAGATTCGAACTGCGCGACGTCGAGATGCACTGGCAGTTTGACTTCGGAACGTTCAGCATCATGTTTCAGGAGCGACACCATTCAGCTATGCGTCGATCTTCATCCAGCGTCACATTATTGGCTAAGCCATACATCGAGTTACGGGTGAATCGCAGCCAGTCCGTTGAGTAGACGTTTGACAACAAGGGTCCAAGTTCACGACCCTGGGGTACGTTCGAGTGGACAATAGGCCAGTGTCGACGGAACCAAGCCACGGTCTTCACTCGAACGCAACTTCCACAATAGGTTTTCATGACTAATACAGTCGAAGGGTGCTGAAAGATCAAACTGAATGACCCTAACCTTGTGGTCACAGTCGAAAGCTCGCTGGATTATCATTAAATTTTGGATGCTGCCATGGAGATCTTCTTCGTTTTAGGGAAACCTTCTGAGTTAAGGTTACGAGATACCCAACGCACTCAAGATGTTCTGTTGAGGACACCCGAACATGACCCAAGGTTTATCAGAACGATACAGATATCTTCTATTGGTTAGTTCTTGACTACTTCTACATCTATTGATTCTTTTTACTATAATGGGTTTTCCGCCAACAATACTGTCGTAACGCAACAACAATGGAACATCTATTGACATAGATCTGAATTATAATGGGGTAGATATGAGTGCCCCCAGTTCTGTTATTAAAGATAGGGGACCCACTCACTGAGGTCCAAACTTAAAGGTTAAGTGCCGCTAGTACTCAAGGCACTTAAACCAATGGAAGCCTTCAAAATATTATTGTGGTTAACGTCTGAAGATTTTACTCAGCCAAAGAAAGACTAAGAGTTACTAGTCCCTTCGCCAACGGGATGCTATCTATTTATTTATCTATCTATTATTTTTTGTTATTTATTTATTTATTTATTATTATATTAATGAAGTGGCCTTGCTGTGGATGTGCTGTGTCTTGCGACACTGCTTCTGACCCAGGGCAGTGGACAAGATGCAGGGATAACCCATCATCCAGGAGGTGCCAAGATAAGAGGGAGGGAAGAGGGTAGAGGGGAGTGGAGTATGTAGGGGATGGAATGGGTGGGAATGGTTTCTATGCCTTTGTTTTTTGGCTACCTCGCGTGTAAGGAGGAGAAGGGACTTTGGTATATGCATGTATGTATGTATTATTATATTTTCTGTCTAACACCGGACGATCTTATTTATCTGTGGGAAACAAAACATCATGCTGGAACAGTTAAGCCTGAAGTAACTAAAACTAAACCTGGAACTAAAGTTAAAGCATTAATTAAACCCTCAGGAATGATGACGCTCCTTAGAGGTGTTGTTCTGGTTAGCTCCAGACAATTTCCTTCAAAAAAGTCGCCAAATGTGCCATATCTGTCACGAGCAGTCCATTAGGTACAAGGACACAATATAAGCTGAATGAAGTCTACTGATATTTGCTGGGTTGAATAAAATCGTCTGCCGTCAATCATAGAATATCTCTCTGTTGCGTCGCTCGGAACTATTAGCGGACATGATCTCACACCTCTGACGACAACAGTCGACCTACAGTTTTATTTTGGCTGCCGCCAGACGATTTTATTAATGGGATGGGGGAAATAAATCTCCTGCACTTCAAGAGTTGTAACTTCTATTCTTGTTGCCGTCAGATGATTTTTATTAAACAAGGGAGAAAGTTCCGGTAATTCAGGAGTTAAACTTTTTTCTAATCTGATCCAGAATAAAGCGTGTGAGGAAACTGCAAACTGATGTAAATTCCTTTGATGACGTCACAGCTTCGTTCCAATCGTTGTGTGAATTCTTGGGCACGAAAATGTATTTTTGTTGCTTCACATTTTCATATAATATTCTTTGATTCTTGCATGTTCACTCACAGTACATTGCTAGCTTAGAGAATTCATATTTTCTTCACGATCAAATATGCAAAATCCCATTTTTTTTATTTACACCTAATGGATTACATGATTGTTATGAGAATTGACTGAATGATCGAACAGTTTGATACAATTTAAGTTTATATTAGTTTTTATTTCCGAGGGTGATATTTTATATTCTACTGGTCCGGGGTACCAAGGTTGAAAATTCAATTTTTTGTAAACAGAGATTTCGTCTTTATAGTCAATTAACTTTTCCTGCATTCGGTTATCTCATTGGTCTTCGTGGCATTTGATAATGAAGCAATTAAGTATTTAATTAAATTTTTCCTCTTATCTAATCTTTATTGGAAATCAACGTAGCTACTGTGCTTACGCTAAACTAAGATAGCTGTTGGGTTTTATCCCTAAGATAATTTTCAGTTAACGTTTGCTTTAACTGCCTAATTGGTCGTTACATAACGTTCAACCATTACACAGCGTTAACCCGTATCTCAGTAATAACCCGTTACACAACGTAAACCCGTTGCACATTGTGAGACAGATCGTGCTATTTCTTTATGAACATTTTACACCTAACATTCTTTAATAGATAACATTCGCATTGTTGGTATGCTCAACGTACGCGCGCGCGCGCGCACACACACACACACACACACACACACACACACACACACACACACACACACACACACACACACACACACACACACACACACACACACACACACACACACACACACACACACACACACACACACACACACACACACACACACACACACACACAACTCGTGGCGCAATGGTAGAGTTTAGAGTTCCCGGTTGTCACTACGGCGGTCCGAGTTCAAGTCCCGCCCATGTCTGAAATAATTTCAGTATCGCTGCGCTGCGAGTCGTTACTCCAACTCTCGTGGGTGGGGAGCTGGGTGTGTGTATGCGTGTAAGGTCACATCATTATCCATAGATCGGTCATATATGAGCTCTGAGCTCTCTTCTGGGAGGAAAATAGCTGTCGATCACGAGTCCAACACGTGATCCAAGACCATGGTGAATCACACATGTAGTGGTAGTACATAGGGCAAAGATGTCATGATCTCAGTTGTAGCTCAGCACCTCTTGACGAGAGTCTCTCTATCTTCGGATCAATTTTAATGTTTTACCTACATTTTCTTTTATTGCAATAATTTAACACAGCGACGGTATTTCATAGTGGGACCCCAGACTCAAGGAGGTCTGGATTGATCGTGACTTCCTTTCATCGTAGACTGAGGCTCTTAACCCTTTCTATACCGTCTTGGCACTTCTCCTTTGCCTCTAGCACACACTAGGCCATTTCAGCCATCTCTGTGGCACCCCGTAGAATGTGCAATATCGTGTAACAGCGTAGTTAGGTACATGAGTTGCAAGGATAAGCTCTTCAAGCCAAGGCCAGTCCGCGGATGTATATCATTACATACACAGACACAACGGTAGATTATTTTACGCAATTCAAGTATCGCCTTGGAATACCTGCATACATATTAACGTGCACGCGCATACTTATGCGTATATCCACAGGTGCACGCGCATACTTATGCGTATATCCACAGGTGCACGCGCACACACACGCACATCCCCACGTGCGCGCGCACACACATACACACACACACACACACACACACACACACACACACACACACACACACACACACACACACACACACACACACACACACACACACACATATATATATATAGATATGTGTGTGTGTGTATATGTATATATACATACATACATATATATATATATATATATATATACATATATATATGTGCAATAAGAACACTAGGAACGTGTGTTTTATAAATGCAAGGTAACCACTTAAGAAAATAAACAAACGAGTCAGAGCGCTTTCGTATAATTTACACTGAAGATGTAATATACGAAAGCGCTCTGATTCGTTTGTTTATTTTCTTAAGTGGATACCTTGCATATATATGTGTGTGTATATATATACATATATATATATATATATATATATATATATATATATATATATATACATACGTAAAGATCTTTATCCCCCTTATAAGGGAGGTATCCAAGTCAAAGACACATAAATACGAGTACTCCCTCTCCCCTGAACCACCCTTTACTCCCAACGTTAGAAAGAGATAATGTGCATATTATGTCGATAGACATTTAGGTTTCATCTATCTATTATTATGTTTCACTTTAGCTGTCGCCAAAGCATTTTTTTTTCACTTGGAGAGAAAAGCCATCCTCACCTACATGCTGTCTAACTTTCACTAACTCTATTGTCTCACGTAGGTTAACCAACTTTCCCTGCACGCCTAACTTGTATCTGAAGAGGAGTTTAAGTTCTCTATTCTTCATTCGCTCTATCTGCTGCCAATCTTTAGATTGAGGAGTTTAGATTTAGCTAAGGTTCATTAACTCAAATATTCTTTTCTTGAATTGAAGAGTTTATGTTTGTTGTTTATTTCTATCTCCGCCAACAACGGTAAACATGGTCGAATGCATTGAACGTTGTGTTGCTTGATTTGTTCCTTAAAGAAAAAAAAAAGGCGATTCATGATTGTCTTGTGTCGTTTAGTTTCGTTCAGGTCGTTGAACTTTGCTTCGTTCATCAATGAGTTCACAAATAGTAAAAGCTGTTAACCTTGTAATGTGATGAAATACTGCTGTCGTTATTAGTAAACACTAATCATTAAACCTTCCGTGTCACCTCTTAAAAACTGGCTGCAGGGCATAAAGTAGATTAATTTCGGACGAGTCTTCTTGTCAGAATCCTATTCTCTTTGAAACTCTGAACGCAGTGCCAATACACACACTCCTCTTCTTTGGCATCCTGGCTGCAGTGCCAACACAGACCTGTTTTCCTTTGGAGCCAAGGACATGGTATCATCACGTGCCTATTCCTCTGGTTTGGCACCTTTAGCTCAATGATAACGCTCACCTGTTTAACACCTCCTCCTCCCCCAGCGAAGTATCAACACATATACAATTTTCTCGTCTCCTTTCATACCACCACGGACGTCGTCTTAACCTCTTCAGTAAACTTAGCGAAGGCCAAACCTCAGTCGTCGTTAAGAGATTCATGGCGTGGCCTCTTCAGAGCTTCACTAAATTTTCCTTGTCACTAATGTAACCTTATCCCTTTCTCTCCCTCTTGCTCGCTCTCTTTCCACCTCCTCGTCATCCTCCATCATATTCGGTGTACAAAAAAAAGCTCTCTTATCCGGCATCACTAGGACCAAAGGCATGCCGGATACTCGAAAATTCCGGATACTTGAAGGGATTGCTAAAGTAAGTGAAGGGGTACAGGAATATGTCTACAGTCAACCCCTTTACTTT
>NC_134814.1:16080919-16085919 GCF_046742065.1 Oratosquilla oratoria
GCTTGTGTGCGGTTCCGTTAATTTTGATTAATGAATCGTTCATTTTGTATTTGTTTTGTTTTGGGGATATCTTTGGCTGAGGCTCTAGATGTGTTCAGACAGCAGGTTTAATTGTGCACTGATTAGTGCTGTTAAGTGTGATGTAAAGTGATTCGCATACACACACACACACACACACACACACACACACACACACACACACACACACACACACACACACACACACACACACACACACACACACACACACACACACACACACACACACGTGGCGTAGTTGGTAGAGCGCTGAACTGCCACCATAGTGGCCCGCAGTTCTTGGTTCGAATCCTGCCCAGGGCCGAAATTATTTCGGTACCGCTGCGCTTCGGGTCGTTACTCTGACTCTCGTGGGTGGGGAGCTGTGTGTGTGTGTGTGTGCAAGGTCATAGCATTACCCATAGATCGGACCTACGAGCTCTGAGCTCTCTTCCAGGAGGGAAATAGCTGTCGATCACGAGTCCAACACGTGATTCAAAGACCAAGTGAATACACACACACACACACACACACACACACACACACACACACACACACACACACACACACACACACACTTGTATATATATATATATATATATATATATATACACACCATGGAGTAAATCACTCATAAGTGAAATCTTTCAAGTGATTCCTCCATCTATCGGTTGGATTCGAAGTAGGGTCTAATGTTATCCCAGGCCGCCGCTCTACCGACCACACTAATGATCTACTAATGGATTAGCAACTTTTTCCCGAACTGGGATACAGGAATCAAAGTAGCCTGCTAACTGCCGTCATTATTATTATTTTTTTTTTCTTTTTTTTACAGCTTCGCCGTTGTAACAACTTGAAGTAAATCGGTCATTATAAGAGAAATCTTACAAGTAATTATTCCGTACCTCGTGGGGAATGGAACTAGGATCTATGTTATGTTACAACGGCGAGGCGATGGAGGGGCTTTATGCAACGCTGTACATACTGTAGGCGTACTCGGGAGCTTTTGCAAAATGAAGGTTAATGACAATAGTTAGCAGTCCACCTAGATCCTTGTATCATAGTTAGGAATAAAGTTGAGGGCTCTTTTGTAGCATTAGTAGTGTAGTCAGTATAGCGGCGGCCTTGGATGACGGACCCTGGTTCCACACACACACACACACACACACACACACACACACACACACACACACACACACACACACACACACACACACACACACACACACACACACACACACACACACACACACACACACACACACACACACACACACACATATATATATATATATATATATCTAATACCGCACACGCACATGCATACACACACACATACACACACACACACACACACACACACACACACACACAGACACACACACACACACACCACACACACACACACACACACACACACACACACACACACACACACACACACACACACACACATATATATATATATATATATATATATATATTTACATATCTCTATATATATATATATATATATATATATATATATATATATGTTGAGACATTCTGACAGGTTGAAAAAGCATACCTGCGAAACTAGTCAGGAATAAACTCAAGACTAAGACTCCTGTGTTTCCTATTCCGCTCATATATATATATATATATATATATATTTATATATATATATATATATATATATATATATACATATATATATCTGTTTATATTCAACTATTACTTATGCATTTATTTATTCTATTTTTTATTATTTATATTACTATTGTTCCTATTTATTTATTTATTTATCATTATTATATATATTCTTTCGCATCTGACCTAGTTATAAAATAAAAAGTATTTTTTCGGCATGCTCCGCCTTTGTAATCCTTTTGTGTATATATATATACATATTTATATATTTATGCATACACACACATATATATATATATATATATATATATATATATATATATACATATATATATATATATATATATTTTTGCAGAAAAAACCACTGGTAAATAAGAAACGTAGTCCGAACGTTTTCGTCTATTTAAGACATCATCAAGGGAATACAGAAAATGAGATACAGACAGTATATATACAGAAGTAAAGACAAAATTAGGGAACACGGGAAAAAGTATCACGCAAGCCTGAGAAAATTGCCAACAGTCCTCAGGTCACAGATGGACCAAATGTCCGAGCAGGAAAACATGTAACGATTTTCTTTGAAATAAAGTTATCAAGCCTGTACATACCTAGGCTTAGGTTGATATTTTGGTCAAAAGTTTGCTTTATGTGGCTTGATTCAATTATGTTCCTTTCAGTAAAGGAATTACAAGAAGTTATTTTACTAGCATTCTTCCAGTCAATCAAATGATCTTGGTCCCTCACATGAACAAAAATCCCACTAGACACTTGACCACTTCTCACACTGTATTTATGTTGGTTTATCCTTGTTTGTAAGTCCTTGCCAGTTTGTCCAATGTAAAATTTTTGACAATGCAGGCAAGGAATTGTGTATACACAACCTTCAGTGTGTATACACAACTCCTTGCCTGCATTGTCAAAACTTTTACATTGGACAAACTGGCAAGGACTTACAAACAAGGATAAACCAACATAAATACAGTGTGAGAAGTGGTCAAGTGTCTAGTGGGATTTTTGTTCATGTGAGGGACCAAGATCATTTGATTGACTGGAAGAATGCTAGTAAAATAACTTCTTGTAATTCCTTTACTGAAAGGAACATAATTGAATCAAGCCACATAAAGCAAACTTTTGACCAAAATATCAACCTAAGCCTAGGTATGTACAGGCTTGATAACTTTATTTCAAAGAAAATCGTTACATGTTTTCCTGCTCGGACATTTGGTCCATCTGTGACCTGAGGACTGTTGGCAATTTTCTCAGGCTTGCGTGATACTTTTTCCCGTGTTCCCTAATTTTGTCTGGTGCCGGTTTAGTATGTGGCCTACCTCTTTGAAACTGGTTTAGTATGTGGCCTACCCTATTTGAATGTGTCCTACCTCAGGAAATTTTTGAAACAAACAACAATACTTTGAAAAAAATTTCATTTAATAATTAAAAAGCAATTTATTAACAAGTCATACAAATATTTCTCGGATATCCTGCAAAATGCATAAAAATAAGTCGCCATCAGGTCCCTTTGAATACCGCCAGCAGTATTCATCAAGATGTCCTTGGAAGTGATGAAAAGGGACTCCACGCTTTTTCTTCACAATGTCTATTTTACTTTCCAACCACGATCTTTCAATTTTTTGAGTATGAACGCCAGCATCTGAATCAACATAGTGTTGTTGATGGTTAACGGTCGCATGATGAAATCCTACTTGCTGTAGTTGACGATAAGCGGCCCACTCATCGGAGTGGATTACCGAACCAACTTCCACTTCCCTTTGGATGATTGGTATAAGGGTTTCTGCATTTCGCTTCTCCACATAGAAGTACCTCACATTAAAGATTACACACTATATATACTGCAAAGCTTGGCGCGTTCCTCGGTGCGTCGAATAGGTAGGCCACATACTATACCAGAGAAAAAAAAAAAAAAAAAAAAAAATCGTAGGCCACATCAAAAAGGTAGGCCACATACTAAACCGGCACCTTTTGTCTTTACTTCTGTATATATACTGTCTGTATCTCATTTTCTGTATCCCCTTGATGATGTCTTAAGTAGACGAAAACGTTCGGACTACGTTTCTTATATACCAGTGTTATATTCTGCACATCATAGTCACGTGTCATTTTTGAAATACTTAAATATATATATATATATATATATATATATATATATATATATATATATATATATGTATGTATATACTGTATATGTATATGCAGAAATTGAAACGTGGTATATATATATAAATATATATATATATATATATAATAAATATATATATATATATATATATATATATATATATATATATATATATATATATATGGGATAACACAAAGAAAATTGTCTTAAATAAGGACATCAAGGAGAGGAATATCATAGAATCATATTATATAAAAGCTTCATTTGAGAACAACATGAATATGAGTATGGGAATGTATAGATTAGATAAATTTGTAACGAATAAAATTGTTGACAGTAGCCGGGTCATACGCTCGGCCGTGCTGAGATAATGAGGTCACAATGGACCTGTCCTAATTTCCCACCCTAGTGTTTCTTGTGCATATATATATATATATATATATATATATATATATATATATATATATATATATAACGTCACAATCCTTACTCTGTACCTTGAAAATGTCTTGAATAGACGAAAACGTTTGGTCACTTTTAATTTTATTTTCCAAGTGGTTTTATTACACAGTTTGTGAATCACGTGTTTTTGTGATTTATTCACATATACATATACACATACGCATGCATGTATTCGCATACAGTGTAGTAGTGTACTGTATGTACAGTTTGACATCCATGTTCCACACAATTCATTCATCATTTTGTGACATTTAGCACATTGCAAAGCAATTTCATTGTGCAATTCAACACACGTAACTCTCCACATGTTCTTGCCTCCTACTAGATAGCTGCATTCAGCTGATGAGTGACAAAACGAGGTTAAACATATTACTCAAGAGAACAAACTCCACGAGGGACTTGTTCATTTCATTTGCCAAATGCTTACCACTCTCCACCGCTCCACCTTGCTCCACCTTGGGCTCCACCCTCTTCTTAGGAGACGTGCTGTTACGTGCGAGGTACGTGGTGGTTTGTATGCAGTGACCTTCCATTGTCCAGAACTCCTTCTGACGCCACCCACCTCCACCCCCTCCTCCCCCTCCTCTCCTCCTGCTTATTTCAGTGGATCCCGCCTTCTTCCTCCTCTCCTCCTCCTCCTCTTGCCGCTTCTCCTCCTTCCTCTTCCTCCCTCCACCTGTCTTCCTTCCACTTACTTCCTTCTCTTTATCTTATTTTTATTATTTTGTTTCGTATTTCTTTACTGTATTTCCTT
>NC_134814.1:16093419-16098419 GCF_046742065.1 Oratosquilla oratoria
TAGAAGAAGAGAGGCAGAAGAAGGAAATCCAGAGTCAGAGAAGAGAGGGTCAGAACGAAGATCGTCGGAGGTAGAGAGAGAAGAATCCAGAAGAGAGCAGGCAGAAAAAGAGCGACGAAGTACACCGTGAAGATCATGTCGCTCGTCACACAAATAGATTCCTGGAGAGAGCTACACATTCTCCGAAAAGAAATATATCCACATCATAGATAAGCCTATATTGTTAAGCATGGAAAAACAGGACCATAAAGTGTATATAAAGTGTATATGCGTGTAAGTATATATGCATATATGTACATGTTTATTCATACATGTATAAATATGAATAGGTGTGTGTGCATATATGTGCATATGCATATGTATTATCATTAATGGTTGATTTCTTAACTGTGCACGATTTTTGAATAAATTTCCTTTGCAGAGGAGGTTAACTAGGTCATTTTAATTTTGCGAAGATTTTCATCACAGATGCTCTTGTAAATACCCTATTTCTATGGATTATAAGGTAACATGAAATTTTTTGATTCATATTAGTGTGCGAATTTTCCCATTGATTTTACTAGTGATTTGTTATTATTATTATTATTATTATTATTATTATTATCTTTATTATTATCAATATTATTACTATTATCATTATTATTATTGTTATTATTATTATTATTACTGTTATTATTGTTATTATTATTATTATTATTATTATTATTATTATTATTATTATTATTATGATTATTATTATTATTATTATCATTATTATTATTATTATTATTATGATCACGCTTATTCTTATTCTTATTCTTATTCTTATTCTTATTATTATTCTTATTATTCTTATTCTTATTATAATTCTCCTTCTTCTTCTTCTTCTTATCATTATTATCATTATTATTGTCATTACTTTTTGTTAGGGGTCCGAGGGCCAAAACATGTGATACTCGTTGGTAGCTGTTGATGAACCAAATAGAAGGACGTATATTTACGAAACTCAAGAAGCCGTAACGGCAAATTGTACACTTGTGTCACAGACTTCTCTTCACCTTCGGTAAAAGAGCAAGAGTCCTTTATTTGAGACTCGAACACTCTCATTTGTCACTATTTCTTTATGATATACGTATACTCTCTCTCTCTCTTTCTCTCTCTCTCTCTCTCTTTCTCTCTCTCTCTCTCTCTCTCTCTCTCTCTCTCTCTCTCTCTCTCTCTCTCTCTCTCTCTCTCTCTCTCTCTCTCACACACACACACACACACACACACACACACACACACACACACACACACGCACACAAACACAGGTATATATAGCTATATATGTACATGTATATATACATACATACATACATACATACATATATATATGTATGTATACCTTACCTTACAGAATCACACTCAGATATTTTTTATTCAACGTTTTATCATAACTTTTGCTTGCCCTACATTTTTTTCTCTCAATAAACCTGTTCATATTTCACGTATTTCGATCCGACACACTCAGTTATCAGCACTGGGTGTGCATGTGTGCATTTACTACCTAATTGTAATATACACACGTGTTCTCGTGTACATTTATACATGTGTCTGTGTGTGTGTGTGTGTGTGTGTGTGTGTGTGTGTGTGTGTGTGTGTGTGTGTGTGTGTGTGTGTGTGTGTGTGTGTGTGTGTGTGTGTGTGTGTGTGTGTGTGTGTGCGCGCGTGCGATTCACAATGGCCTTGGATCACGTGTTGGACTCGTGATCGACAGTTATTTCCCTCCCGGATGATAGCTCAGAGCTCATATATGACCGGTATAAGGGTAATGCTATGATCTTACACACACACACTCCCAACTCCTTGCCCACTAGAGTTGGAGTAACAACTCGCAACGCAGCGAAACTGAAATTATTTCAGCCCTGGGTGGGATTCGAACCCGGACCGCCGTAGTGGCGACCGGGAACTCTAACGCTGCGCCACGATTGGTAGAGTGTGTGTGTGTGTGTGTGTGTGTGTGTGTGTGTGTGTGTGTGTGTATGTATGTGTGTGTGTATGTTTGTGTGTTGCATGTGGGTTTCATTATTTTATGCATTTGTCTGCGACCAGTTTGTAAACATCAGTGATCGTTCAAACAGATTTTTTATTTGACTTTCGGACGCTTTCATTTATTTGAAGACAAATTCCAGCCGGCGTCAAAAGAATGACCATTTTAACCTTTTTTTTTTTCTTCCAAACGAAGAAAATATTCTTACGGTAACTATAATAAAACCCTTAAAGGAAGATTCTCATTGAACAAAGTGATATACATGTTTGTATATGAAAAAGATACAAGAAAATGAAGGAAAAGAAAACGGGAGATGTTTTTGTGCATTGCGTCTTCAGAGAGTTTGGATATGTTTGTTTATGTATGAGAGCGTCCGTGCGTCGAAGGAAAGACACTAAGCCACGGGTATTTCCGGATGTGTCACATTTCAGGAAGGATGAGGACGGGAAGGTAATAAGAAGAGGAGGAGGAAGAGAGGGAGGAAGAGCAATAAGGAGGATTGGAGGACGAGGTGGAGGAGAAGGAGGAGAGGGAGGAGGAGAAGGATGAGGAGGAGGAGGAGTAGTAGTAATAAGAAGAGGGGGAGGAAAAGAAAGAGGAGGAGGAATACGAGAATGAGGAAGAAGAATGAGAAGAATGAGGAGGAGTAGAAGGAGGAAGAGTAGGAGAATGAGGTAAAGGGTGAGGAGGAAATTTAGATTTGAGGAGGAAATTTAGATTTGAACTCTGTATTGTTTAGATTGAGTTTGTGCGTGTTTGTATGGATGATTCACCATGGTCTTGGACCACGTGTTGGAATCGTGATCGGCAGTTATTAACACACACACACACACACACACACACACACACACACACACACACACACACACACACACACACACACACACACACACACACACACACACATACAGACACACACACACACACACACACACACACACACACACACACACACACACACACACACACACACACACACACACACACACACACACACACACACACACGCACACACACACGCGCGCGCACACACACTCATACACACAGTGGTAGTAAACACCTCGACAAGGGCAGATCATCCAAATGAAGGCCAAGGTAATGGAAGAAAAGACCATAACAAAGGTTTTAATACTTTGAAAGGAGAATGTCATTCTGAGCTGGGCAACTCTCAGGGTCTTCTCGAAGCTGGAGACGTTGTCGAAGAAGAAGGAGAAAGGACTTTGTGGCACTTTTACCATCCTGCATTTGAGGTCATACAGTAAGGTACTAGCCCTAGGAGACCTTTGGCTGTTATCATCATCATCATCATTATTTATTATTATTATTATTATCATTATTATTATTATTATTATTATTATTATTATTATTATTATTATTATTATTATTATTATTATTATTATTATTATTATTATTATTATCATTATTATTATTATCATTATTATCATCATTATCATTATTATTATCATTATCATTATCATTATCATTTTTTTTGCTATCATAATGCGTGCGATTTTATTCAGCTGAGGGAAACCCTCGTCCAAGTGAGAGGACTAAAATAAAATATTCAGTGCCCTTCAGGGGCAGTCTGTTAAGTCTTGAGGGGCAGTCTGTTAAGTCGACTGTGTTGGACATAAGTTTTCAATGTTTGGATTGTAGGCCTTCAAAATTTTGCCATAAGATTATTGGTGTTCAACGCCTTCTACCTCTATGGCGTTTTCTGGGCCAGATTTGACTCATTATTTGTGTGCTTTCTGTCAGCGACATTAATGCTTGAGAGAGGAGTTGATTGACCTCTAGGGCCTGTTGAGTGTCCTCCACCTCTGGCACCAATACATCCTCGCTCTGGTCTTCAAGACCCTCGGAGAAAATGTAGTCTGCCTCGAACTCGAAGAAGCCGAAGAACATTTCTTCAAGAAAAATTTCTTCGTCGATTGAGGACATGAGCTCGTTGTCATAAAGATCGTGGTCGTTGATGTCCTCCAAGCCCTCTTGTGACTCTCCGTGTGTCTCGAGGGTGAGAGACTGTTGGAAATAACGATCATAAACGCTCATCAATTCCTCAATAATGACTAGTTCGCTGCCAGTGTGGGCTTTCACATCAGAACTTTCGGACTGATCGCCGCAGTGAACTTCTTCAAAATAGTCAAAATCAATGTCCTCAATTAAATCGGCATTATTAAGAAGAATGTCTTCACTTTGTTCCTCAAGGCCTTCTCCGAACATTACGTCAGCCTCAAATTCTAGAAGTTCGAAGTCCTCTTCAAAGGTAGAATCCTTTTGAAAGTCGAGGCTCAAAGATCGAACTTTGCATCTCACGATGACGTAGAAGAAGAGAGGCAGAAGAACGAAATCTAGAGTCAGAGAAGAGAGGATCAGAACGAAGATCGTCGGAGGTAGAGAGAGAAGAGTCCAGAAGAGAGCAGGCAGAAAGAGAGCGACGAAGTACACCGTGAAGATCATGTCGCTCGTCACACAAATAGATTCCTGGAGAGAGCTACACATTCTCCGAAAACAAATATATCCACATCATAGATAAGCCTATATTGTTAAGCATGGAAAAACAGGACCATAAAGTGTATATAAAGTGTATATGCGTGTAAGTATATATGCATATAAGTACATGTTTATACATATATATATACATATGAATAGGTGTGTGTGCATATATGTGCATATTCATATGTATTATCATTAATGGTTGATTTCTTAACTGTGCACGATTTTTGAATAAATTTCCTTTGCAGAGGAGGTTAACTAGGTCATTTTAATTTTGCGAAGATTTTCATCACAGATGTTCTTATAAATACCTTATTTCTATGGATTATAAGGTAACATGAAATTTTTTGATTCATATTAGTGTGCGAATTTTCCCAATGATTTTACTAGCGATTTGTTATTATTATTATTATTATTATTATTATTATTATTATTATTATTATTATTATTATTATTATTATTATTATTATTATTATTATTATTATTATTATTATTA
>NC_134814.1:16105919-16108419 GCF_046742065.1 Oratosquilla oratoria
GACGAAGGAAGAAAAGGGGGAAGAGGAGGAAGGAGAGGAAGAAGAGGAATAGGAAGAATTCTTTCTCACAGTCACCTCCGCCCCGGTTAGGGGCAATTCCCGATCTTCATGTGTATCTGAGCTCAACATCTTCGGCCACGCCATTCGCACGAATATCACAGGAGCTCCGTGTGTTCCTCCGGCACTTCTCAGAAACGGTCTTCAATACCTCAATACTTCTTAGAAGCAGGTTTAGATAGGAACAGCTCGCAGCATCTCGTGTTGCATCCCAAAACTGTTGCATGCATTCAATGCATTTCCGCCTAAGTAATCCCAAAGAGGTTGGTCACTATTCACTGACGATGTTCAAATGTTGTTCAGAACGTATTGACGTAAAAATCAATATCCAAATATTGTCCATGACAGTATCAACATCTATTAATTGTATTAAAGTATATATCCTGCCACTATTTAGATAGAGTTAATGATAGTGTAAGTATCCATTGACAATATGTATATGTTGTTCATGACAGCATCATCATCTATTGATAGTAACCAAATACTATCTATGACAGCATCAATATATACCAACAATGCTCACTTGTTAATCATAACAATATTAACGATGTATTGATATCTAATATAAAAATTAAAGTTCTAGAAATGTACAGCAAAGAAATAAGGTTTCTATAGCTCCTATATTTACATACTTCTAGGATTCTTGAATCACATATCGATTTTTGCACAAAACTAGAACGAAATCATATTCTAAATCCTCCGTGGTAGAGGAATTCTCATTCTATTTCTAATATGAGTGCTACCAAACGAGTATATTGGTGTTCTCTGTACTGGTAATCCTTAGCAACCTTCCCCCTTCTTTACAGGTTGGTATTTTCTCTTGCCGTCAGAGTATTTAATTTATTTTCGTGGCACTCGGGACTGATTACTTTGAACATGTTCAGGAACAAGATTTTGTTAAGTCATTAGCATAGAAATGTATCCAAACCTAATGAGTTTTCACCTTACTGGGTATAACCCACATATACTTGGCAGTGCTGAACGATGTTTAAAAAAAATCTTGCAAAAAAGAAAATAGAGATTGTTGTAACAAAATTAATCACCATGCATACTCAATGCAGGCGAGTTTGCACGACCACAGGCATGTATGTATGCATGCAAGCACACAGAAATCGACATAACACGCCTGGTACGTCATAAATCGCTCTTAGCATAAAATGCGGAATAAAAAGTTGAAAGAATAAACGAGCAGCGACCAGATTGGCTCCCAGGCTTACAGACACAGAATACGAATAGACAAAGCTTTGGATCTGTCGACATTGTTAAAGAGAGTAGATAAATTGACAGAATATTTCTTGGTTTAGGACAGGACAGCAATACGAGGTCATGCGGAATAGCTAAAAAAAAAAAAAAAATCCAAGAGTTTAGCTCCCTGTACATTTGAATAATGTAAATACAGCACACACACACACACACACACACACACACACACACACACACACACACACACACACACACACAGAGTGAGCTATACTTACAACAATGAGCAGTTATAAACACTTACTGGGATTGAAAAAGGCTTGAGAGAACATAAAAACGCATAAGGACGCTTTGGACACCTAACGCCTTCGTTCATCATCTAGACCAGGGGTGGGGAACCTTTTTGTGCATGAAGGCCACCCACATAGAGGCCGCACTGAACAAATTATCATTTTTTTTTTGCAATTATTTTATCCCTTTTTAGGGGACGGTGTAAGTTTTCCACCCCCCTCCCTAAAAATTCAGTTTAAAAATATTTTTTAATTTTAAAAATATACATATGTATAAATTTTTTAAATGATTCAAGGTCTTTAAAAAAAATAATATGTATATCAAAGGCCGCAGAAGGCCGTGCTTGATGGCCCGGAAGGCCGCAAGTTCCCCATCTTTGATCTAGACTAATGCGAGCACCTACTTGATTGGGTCCAAGTAGAAATACTACAAGAGGGACATGAAAACAAGATGGGGAAGACAATTGAAGCTGCGCATATTATCACCAACGAAAGCAAAAACGACAGAGATGGATTCACCTGCCCTTTAAAAGCAGCAAGTGTCCTAATTATTAGATCGTTAGCCAAAAGGAAAATCTGATACAACCAACCACTAATACCTTGACGGGTTACCTCTCGCTACGAGTATAGAATTATGACCTAAATGCAAGGCAGCCAGTCTTCTGAATGGGACCATGGTCGTCGCAAGGTTAGGATAATGAATTTATTCTCAACCCAACATCTTTGTTTACCCTTCCTCACCTAATACTCTCTCATATATATATATATATATATATATATATATATATATATATATATATATATATATATATATATATATATATATATATATATATATACATATATACACATATGTATATCTCACCAAGAACCCACTGTGTTGGATAAGAAGAAATTAAATAGATGATATCCATATAGTTCGATCACGGACTGTGATCCTCTTCAGTGGGATA
>NC_134814.1:16113419-16118419 GCF_046742065.1 Oratosquilla oratoria
GAGAAGACTGTAAGAGACCATAAGACCTACACTAGGCAGTTCCATGTCCCTTGTCATCTTCTCTTAAAACAACCAGTTGTTTCAGCACTCGTTACTTGGTTACTAAGTATTCTATTCGTCAATCGTTCTTTTGGTAAGCCAGCTATTGTCTATTTCGTCTATCCTGACTGCAGAGAGAACCTATGTATCTAACTGAAGTAACCATCGACCTGACATTTCTTGCAGAAAACTACTTTATGTCTTATACAATTCTCCCTTCAAAACTGTAGTAAATATAAAACGCAAAGAAATCCCATACAGCTTGAACTGATTGTACTTGTACGTATTACCACTGCCCTGGAGACGGAATCAAATCTTCCACCTTTTTTTCTCAACTCTCCGAGTACCAACCCCTGTAGGTTGGTACTCGGTTACCGCAAAGAAGTAGGGATCTAGACTGAGACCTACGAATTCGGATGCTACAGGGTTCTTAGAAAAGTAATCTCAATTCTATAAATTATTTAGATCAATCCACAAAGAAGAACTGTGGTTCCATTATTTGTTCAAATTTCACTGATTGTTGATTATTGGATCTATCATAGAATTTGTAGCACCGCAAATGTTTAGTAGCATGGCGTCAAAAATACAAGAATGAAAATCTTCTTTTAGTACATCAACAATAACAACAACAAAAAACAACAACAACAATAAAAACAACAAAAAATAAGAAGAAAATAAAGTGATGGAAACATTCTTTAGTAATTACATTTTTCTCGTCCACCATCTGAAAACGATTCTTAAAAAGAAAAAAAAAAATCTTCTCATAGCACCTTCCTATCTTAATTTCTATTTTGACGACACACATTTTATTATGGTTTTACGAAACTTATTCCTTTAGAAAAATGAGTGGTAATTAAAAGATAAAGCTCCAAAATTATGAACGAACTGTCTTAGAAAGAAAACACATATATGAATATCAGCGAGGCTAAGAAAAGAAGGAAAAGAGAGAGAGAGAGAGAGAGAGAGAGAGAGAGAGAGAGAGAGAGAGAGAGAGAGAGAGAGAGAGAGAGAGAGAGAGAGAGAGAGAGAGAGAGAGAGAGAGAGAGAGAGAGAGAGATAGATAGAGAGAGAGAGAGAGAGAGAGAGAGAGATAGAGAGAGAGAGAGAGAGAGAGAGAGAGAGAGAGAGAGAGAGAGAGAGAGAGAGAGAGAGAGAGAGAGAGAGAGAGAGAGAGAAATAGCAAGAGAAAAAAAATAGAAAATACACACGTGTCCCCACCCAAGACACCAGTGACAACGCAAGAAGAACACAAGAAGAACACAAGAAGAAACATCAACGGGTACTCACCACATCATGCGAAGCTGTCAGAAACTGAGTGTCCCAATACCGCAGAAGTGGCTTCTTGTCGTCCTTCTTGCTTTTATCCGGAGCCACTGTGGTCTCTTCTTCACTCTCTTCAGAATATCCATCTTCTTCGGGGTAAAGACCTTGCAGATCGTAACGATGGTAGTTGTTATCCATGGAGATGCTGTAGAACGAGTCAGTGCCGTTTTCGATGTCCGTGTCGTTTTTCAGAAGGTACACGGCGTCTGGGGGAGGATCCTGCTTGTAGCTCTGATAGAGATTGAAACCTACGATGCTCAGGATAAATATCAGACCCGTCACCACGATCTTGATGTGGCTTGACATCTTTTCTTCGGACATCTTGTTCTTTGAGATTGGTCACTGTTTATCTTATTCTATTTGTTATCTCTGTTTTTTGTTTTTTTTTGTTTTTTAGTATTTTTTTTTTCTCGCGGTCAGTGTTTGAAACAAAAATCGGTAGTAATAAAACGAATCACTCAGGGTTCTTGATCTATGTTTCGCACACTTCGGCCGACTCCGGAGAGATAGAACAAACACTTGGATACGACCTGTGAAAAAAAAAGGAAGAAGAAAAAAATGAAGACTTTCATAATAAAATGAAAAACACGTTAGCGCGCGCGAGCGCGAACGTTGTGTGTGTGTGTGTGTGTGTGTGTGTGTGAGTACGCGTGTGTGTGCGTGTGTGAGTACGCGTGTGTGTGCGTGTGTGAGTACGCGTGTGTGTGTGCGTGTGTGTGTGTGTGTGTGTGTGTGTGTGTGTGTGTGTGTGTGTGTGTGTGTGTGTGTGTGTGTGTGTGTGTGTGTGTGTGTGTGTGTGTGCGTGCGTGTTGTGTGTGTGCGTGAAACACTACCGTCTGTCCGTCCATGAAATCCTGTTCCCAGAGGCTTTGAGGCCTTGGGGCTTGTTGCATGAAGGATGTTGCACGTTTCATGTGCGTTTTACATGTAACATGTTGCATGTTGCACTATTATGTTGCATGAACAAGTTGTATGTTGCACTAGTCTGTTGGATATAAAAAAATGACTGCTGCATGTTGCAGGTAAAGAATATGCTGCATGTTGCATGTTGAATGTACTATATTGTACAACACATGTTTCATATAATATGTTGCATTAATAACATGTTTGTTGCATGTTGCATTTAAAATGTGGAATGTTGTATTTCAACGCCACAAACTGTATAGGGAACTTAGACATAGACCGAATCAACAGTGGAAGTCAGAAACTTGTTCTAGGTTTGAAGGTTTTTGTCCTTCCAAGGAGTTTCCAAAGAACTGGAGAATTAGGTCGAACTAACGACGACACTACCTTGAAGAATAGATATTGAAAAAAGGCAATGATACTTAGACCACAGAATCTTAGTTTAGGTCTAGCTTGGAAGAACATCTTTAGCTGGATCGTTTGATACAGTTTGTCCGACGAAGTGTAGTGTATCATCCAGTCAACAAAGATACGGATACCGTGAGTATATAGAAACCCTTAAAAAAAAAAAAAAAAAAAAAAAATTGACGGACACCTTAGTGGTAGGATGAAGATGGCATATATGAGGACCACCTCTCCGAGTACCACTTTCTCCAAGAACTTCACTCGAACTCGTAGGGGTTGGGAGGACACGTCTTCGAGGAAAACCAGCCTCAGGAATTCAAAACCCGACCATCCCATTCCATTGCAAACCCTAAGACTTTTTGTCATTATGCAAAGAGGATGGACCAAGAGGGTAAAGATGCCAGCAGAGAGGCTGAATAGAACAAGTTTTTGTCCTCGACAGAGAAAGAGGAACGTAGCCAAAGTTCCGTCCAGATGACTAGCAGACGGCATCGTATCCTAGGATTAATGCTTCTTTGCTAATATGCTGGAAACAACTATGTCTACAGCTTACTGTGCAATGATGTGCTCGAAAATGCTTCAGACAGACAATCAATTGTAATGCGCATAGGGAACAGCAAGCGTATCTTTGTTTGGAAGAGAGAAAGTGTATATATATATATGTATGTATACATACATACATATATATATATATATGTATGTATATATATATATATATATATACATACACACACACACACACACACACACACACACACCACACACACACACACACACACCACACACACATATATATGTATATATATATATATATATATATATATATATATATATATATATATATATATATATATATATATGTTTATAAAGCTAAAAATATTTTTATGCAAGCCTGCAGAAAATAATGTATGCGATAGAGTCCAAGAACATGACATAAGAACTGTATTAGGAGACATCAATGCAAAGGTAGGTAAAGAGACGGACACCTTTGGACCAGTACTAATGAAAGAGAACCTACACTCATATTGTAATTAAAACGGAGTGGGATTAGCATCACTAGCATTAACTAATGGCATGATCATAAGGGCCACCATATTCCCACATAGAGGTATTCACAAATAAACTAGGAATTTCCCGGGTGGCAGGAAAAGCAATCAGGTAGACAATATACATATTCGGAGAAATATAGATGAGCAATGCAGGATGTACAAGGATGTGGTGGTACTGATTGCGACTCTGATCATGACATGTTGGTAGCTAAGATCAAGACAAATTTGATGACTAAGAAGACTCCAAAGACTGTAACGGTAAGAAAGTTAGATGTCAGTAAACTAATACAAGAAGAAGTTAGACTGGAATATCAAGTTGAATTAAGAAATAGACTCGACGCACTGAATTTAAATGAACAAGATGAGTAGGAAGAAGAGAAGAGAGAAGATAGAGGAAATACTGTTAGAATTTACAAAAGAAGCAGTTAGATACGAGACATTGAGGCAAAAAGAACAATGGTATGATGAGAAATGCAGAGAAGCCACTAAAGAAGTAAGAAAAAATATCTACAAAATATACAAGATCTTCAAATTAGAGAAGAGCCAAAATACTATTCAAGAATAAGAACATCTGGAAAAATAGCTGGATACGATAGAGAGGGACAGGAGGGAAGAAAGGATTAGCGAATACCATAAAAGATTTAATGCAGTTAAGAAGCGGCCTTGCTGTTGATGTGCTGTCTTGCGGCACTGCTTCTGACCCAGGGCAGTGGACAGGATGCAGGGATGACCCGTCATCCAGGAGGTGCCAAGATGGGAGGGAGGGAGGAGGGTGGAGGGGAGTGGAATATATAGAAAATGGAATGGGTGGGAGTGGCTTCTATGCCTTTTTCTTTTTGGCTACCCCCCATGTAGGGGGAAAAAGCCTTTGGTATATGTATGTATGTAAGAAAGGTTTCCATGCACGTAGCTGGATAATGAAAAGTGCCAATGGTGTACGGCGAAGAGGAAGTACTAAATCATTGGCAATAGTGCATAAGAACATAAGAATGAAGGAGACTGCAAGAGACCATAAGGCCTACACTAGGCAGCTCCGTATCCATCACCACCTGTCATCCCCATCCATAAAGTTGTCTAATCGTTTCTTAAAACAACTGATAGTTTCAGAGCTTACTACATGGTTACTAAGTTTATTCCATTCGTCGACCACCCTATTAGTAAACCAATTCTTGCCTATTTCCTTTTTAAATCTAAATTTGTCCAGTTTATAACCATTACTGCGAGTCCTGCCCTGTTGTTTTAATATGATGACCTTGTTTGCATCACCCTTGTTGAAGCCTT
>NC_134814.1:16123419-16130919 GCF_046742065.1 Oratosquilla oratoria
GGGAAGGAAAGATAAAGGAAGTAAAGGAAGGAGAGGGAGGGAGGAAGGGAGAAATGGGTGGAAAGGGGATAGAAAAGAGGCAAGAAGAAATAAAACAACGAAGAAAGGAAGTAAAGAAAAAATTAAGAAAGGACGGAAGGAACGTGGGTAGGTAAGTTGGAAGGAGAAGAGGGAAGGAAAATAGAAAGGGAAAAAGGAGGGAGGGAAGGGAGGGAGGATGGGGTGGAAGGCAGATGGAAGGAAAAGAGTAAGATTGAATAAGAAGAAGAGAAGGAAAAAGAGAGGGAGGAAGGGAGTAAGGAAAGATGGAAGGGAAGAAACAGGAGAACAAGAAAGGAAGGGAGAAAAAGAGGAAGGAGCTAATGGAGAATTGGAGGAAAGGACAGAGAAAAAAGAGGGAGAGAAGGAGTGAACGAAGGAGGAAGGGAAGGAGAGAGGAAGGGAGGGAGAAAGGAGGGTTATAGATAAAAGGAGGGGGTAAGGAAGGACAGGAGAAAGGGGAAAGAAGAGAGAAGGAAGGAAGGAAGGGAATAAGAAGGAAAAAGGGGAAAGATGTAAGAAAAAAGAGGAGAAAAGAAAGAGGAAGGAAGGAAGAGAGGGAGGAAGGGAGGGAGTAAAGGAGGTAAGAGGGAGTAAAGGAGGTAAGAGGGAAAGGAGAGATGGATCGAGTAAGGAAAGGAGGAAGGGAAGGGGGAAAATAGGGAGAAAAGAAAGGAGAAGGGAAGAAGAAAGGGAATAAATGAACAAGGAAGAAGGGAGGAGTAGAGGATGGAGGGAGAAAGGAGGAGGAAGAGGAAAGAATGAAGGGAGGAAGAGAGGAAGGGAGGAAGGAAGGAAGGGAGGCATGAAGGGAGTGAAGAAGGGAGGAATAAAGGAAGGAAGTAAGGTAAGAATTGGGAAAGGGAGGATAGGGGTAAAGGAAGGAAAAATGGAATAGAAAGAGAGGAAGAAGAAGAGGATGAATGGGACGGAAGAAGGAATGATAAGATGGAGGAAGGGAGGTTGGGAAAGAGGGAGGGAAGGTTAGGTTAGGTTAGGTTAGGTTAGGTTAGGTTAGGTTAGGTTAGGTTAGGTTAGGTTAGGCTAGGTTAGGTTAGGTTAGGTTAGGTTAGGTTAGGTTAGGTTAGGTTAGGTTAGGATAGATTAGGTTAGGTTAGGCTAGGCTAGGTTAGGTTAGGTTAGGTTAGTTTAGGTTAGGTTAGGCTAGGTTAGGTTAGGTTAGGTTAGTTTAGGTTAGGCTAGGTTGGGTTAGGTGAGGTTAGGTTAGGTTAGGCTAGGTTAGGTTAGGTTAGGTTAGGCTAGGCTAGGTTAGGCTAGGTTAGGTTAGGTTAGGTTAGGTTAGTTTAGGTTAGGTTAGGCTAGGTTAGGTTAGGTTAGGTTAGGTTAGGTTAGGTTAGGTTAGGTTAGGCTAAGTTAGGTTAGGGAGATGGAAAAGAAAAAAGAAGGAAAGGTTGAAGGAAAGAAAAGAGGAAGAAAAGAGGAACGGAGGAAGGGGGTGAGGGAGGTAGTAGGAGCAGGGAGAAAAGAAGGAAGGAAAAAGGAAGAGAGAGAGAGAGAGAGAGAGAGAGAGAGAGAGAGAGAGAGAGAGAGAGAGAGAGAGAGAGAGAGAGAGAGAGAGAGAGAGAGAGAGAGAGAGAGAGAGAGAGAGAGAGAGAGAGAGAGAGAGAGAGAGAGAGAAGGGAGAAAATGAGAGTAGGAGGGGGTGAGGAAGGAAATAAGAAAGGAAGGAAGGAGGAAAGGGAAGAAAAAAAGAGAACAAGAGAGGAAAAGAGAGAGGGAGGAAGTGGAGTAGATAGAAAGAAGGTAAGGAGGGAGAAAGAAAGGGAGGAAAAATGGGAGGAGGAAAAGAGAGAGAGAAGGAGGGAGGGAGGGAGGGAGGGAACGAGGGAGGGAGGGAGGGAGAGAGGGGAGGAGGGAGGGAGGGAGGGAGAGAGGGCAGGAGGGAGGGAAGGGAGGATTCCCGTATGGAATTGTCCTTTACCGTGAGGACGAGTACGGAATGCTAGAGAAGGCGTCCTAGTGTCGGACAAGGTTCTTCCCAGTGCGGAGGAGGAGGAGAGAGAGGAGGAGGAGGAGAGAGGAGGAGGAGGATGGAACGTGTTGGAGGCGGTGGGAACGGTGGTGGTGGCTGTGGATAGTGACTGGCGGTTGAGGTCGTCGTCGTCTTTGTCGTTGTTGTTGTATTTGTTGTTGTTGCATTTGTACTTGTTTTGTTGTTTTTGTTGTTGTTGTTTTTGTTGTTGTTGTTGTTGTTGTTGTTGTTGTTGTTGTTGTTGTTGTTGTTGTTGTTGTTGTTGGCTTACGATTCCAGATATACTGTGAGTGTATCTGTATGTTGCCAATCCTGAACAGCTTGTAAACGTACTCTTGACATTGTCTTCAATTGATGTGCAAATCCTTTTTTTGTATGTTTTAAGCAATGTATGGTGGCTGCAGTGGCGCTTGCTTAAGAAAATTCTTATTTGTTTTATTTAGGATGGTTTTACATTTGTGTAGTGGCGGTGAAGTATAGGCAAACTTATTTCAGGTTTCAGACTAGCTAGAGTCCTGCCTGAAAACTGTCTGTTTATCTTTTTTGATTATTATTATTTTATACTTGTTCCTGTGAATTGTTTCTTCATGTTGATGTGGTTAAGTACGAATAGTGGAACGGTGTTATGTATCGTGCCCTAGTACTGTTCTGACCACATGAAGGTTATTGGATAATCTTGAGTATCATTATGACTACAAAAGTTATGTCGATAGAGACGAAAATCTCAGTAGGGTCTCCTATATCGAAGTGTTATGTATCGTGCCCTAGTACAGTTCTGACCACATGAGGGTTATTGGATAATTTTGAGTATCATTATGACTACAAAAGTTATGTCGATAGAGACGAAAATCTCAGTAGGGTCTCCTATATCGAACAGATCTTGTATGAGAAATGCTACGAACATCAGCTCAATTACACAATCGCACGACACACTGCTGAGTGACACATCTCTTGTGGCGAATGCGGAAATCGCCCATAGATACTCGTATATGGAGTACCGTCAATATGATGACAAAGACTGGGCACTCTATGAATATGCAATCCGAATATATTGAATAAAGTGGCACCGAAACTGTATATCTCCAGAAACCAAGTGACAAGGGGAGATTACTGGATCACTGCAACCCTCCCCCCCCCAAAAAAAAATAAAATAAAATAATGGCAGGTAAATCCTACATTGAGAAGTCTGGACCAAGAAAATTGACAGAGGTTTGATGAAAGTTGATTTGAAAAGAGCTACAATATGAGAGTAATGGAGGGATTCTTCCAAAAGTGTGTTGGTTGTAAACAGAATTGGAGAAGTTCAAATGTAATAACAAAGAACAAAATAGTCTTCATATAGATAAAATAAACACAGGAATTGACAATAGAATGGTAGTCTGTACAGATAAATTGAATTAAGAAAAATCAGAGAAATAAGATAAGCCTCTCATAGGAAAAGGATGACGATAAGGAACTTAAGTAGGCAATTAAAAACATCTAAATGTACAAAAGATAAGGAAGACAAATAAAAAAAAACTACATCAAAATAACAATGTACCTGATCAAAATAAAAAAGCTATGTGGACTGTGATCAAGGATGAGATAGAGAGAAATTAAGTGGACAAATGTATTAATTATTGGCAGAGATCAAAGAAAAGGAAGAGATGATTTATTTGAAATAAGCAAATTGTAAGGGATATTACAGAGCATTTATTCGAAATGCATAGCTGTAGTTTGACTACATAAAGAGAGATTGAAATAGATTTTCGGGAGTTGTGTATAGAAAGGAAAGGTATGATATTTTCATTTTAGAAACATCAGTTGACTTGCAAAAATATACTGAGTTATCTGGAGAAGAGAGGTCTCAAAGTAGGTTTGAAGATGAATTAGACTTTCCATCCACTACTCCAGATGTCTTTTGCAGGAGACCCACGTATTCCAGGTAAGAGACAACAGCCACCGGAGTGTCCCATAAGTAACTCAAGGATGAAATATGGTGTTGTCTCGGTATGGGTAGGGTTGGGCAGTGGTTTAGAACGATGTGTTTAGTGTCCTCTGTGTGACCAAGCACGGATCCTGGAATTTTATTGGGGGGTGGGGGGGGGCGAACCGATAACCGCGGAATAAACAATGAGACAATGACGCCAAATGAAAAGTTGACACCTTCAAATTCTACAAGCAGATACAAACAGAAAAACCTACGCGGCTGCCTTCACAAATGAATAAAATGTTTGACGAAAACGACATACCCCATCACATACAAGTACTGACTGATTATGAACGTGTACCATACTCGGGGCGTTGGGGGGGGGGCGAGGGCCTCCCCTTGTATCCGCGCCTGTGTATGACGGATGAATCTGACGCAGCTGGTCTTTGTGGTTGGGCCCATTTCGTGTTAGTATTACTTTAGTGCTGGATGGTGACTTGAACGTAGTCGTGCAAATGTGGTTCTTGCTCTTCTTTGGAGGGATTTTTTTTTCTTATCTTTTGTTGGGCTATTGGCTAGCGGGTTTGATAGGGTACGGGGTACAGTGGTCGGTCTAAAATTTGCATGTTTTGTGATCTGAGTGTGAATAGGTTTTTGTATGGGTGTATAGCGTGGTGCAGGTGATAGGTTGTTGTGGATGTTTGAATATTATATTGCTGGTGTAGTATTTCGTTATCTTTGGCTAGTTGTACTTGTGTGATGTAATGATATGGTAAATAGGTTTAGTGGATTTTATGTGATGTTCCAAAGGAAAGAGTTTGGATTCTTAGACCAGATATTCTTTTGGGGTGGTTTTGGCACACTCCGTCATTATTTCTAATACTTTATTTTCTGTGGTAGGCAAAATGTCCCTTTTTTATTGTTGAGGATCACTGTGAGGTCTTTGATTTAAGAGCTGAAATATATGTTAATATCAAAAGTGAGGCTTAAAATTTTTGGGTTCTTTTCCGATGGAAGAGTTTTGACATTGAATCTTACTATTGGATTATTTATTTTTATTAATAGTTGTCTGAGGTGAGTAATGTAAATTTGAACGTTCTTAACAGCTCTTTTGCGGTTGCTCTGTTGGATTATCGTCTGATCATCTGCACAGGTGTTTTGGTGTTATGTTCTTAGTCTGACGTTAGGAGACCACTTGGGAAGAGGTTGAATAATCAGGGTGAGAATATTGCTTTTTAGAGAATTTTATTGTACAAATCATAAGTCCCAGAACTTTGGGTTCTTTTGAGCTACCTTGCCCTGTCTGCCAGCTAAGAAGTTTAGTCATTTCTTGCCCTTGTTTTAGATGCTTGTATCATCTTTTTTGAAATTATGTGTCTGGGATCTTTATCATATGTATTTCTATGTCTAGAGGTCACGATGGCCGTTCATTTTGTTGGTGCTCTGCTCTTTTGTTAAATCATTTCAGCTTTTGTTGTGATTTTTGTGAGAAGAGATTTGGTGGCGTGGCCCTACTTGAATCCATGTCCGCTTGGGGGAAATGAAGACAATAGTTGTCTTTTTTATGCAATTTGTCTTTCCATCTATTTGAATATTGGAGAGTAATGAGATTGACCTTGGAATGTTAGGATTTTCTAGTACTTCGTTTTGTTTTAGTATGGGTATCATATGCCTTTTTTTCTAGATTGTTGGAATTTTGTTGTACATTCAGGAGAGGTTGATAATAGTAGCCAAGGACTTTGTCGTGACTGGGCCAAGGTAACTTAGATGGATGTTTGAGATCTTATCTGAGACATCTGCGTAAGATTTTTTTCATTCTTAATCAACCTTTCAGATATTAGTGGGAAAGGCATTTATGACTAATGTGATTTTTCACACTTCTTTAAATGGTTTTCTATTTTGCGGAGTTAAGTTTGAGTTTTTTTTAATAAAAGTAAAACCAAGATAACGTTTAACTCGTAATTTCAAAGCAAAGCAATGGTAATTGATGATAACTTCGAAGAAGTTGAAGAGCTTGAAACTAACTGAATATAACGAAAATAAAATAAAATGGCAATCACAATGAATTGGCAAAATTTTGATAATTATAGAAACAGCATAAAAGGCTTTGTACCTCCACGCGTAAAACACAAAATATATAATTAGTGAATAATGACAGTTATGATCTACGAATATGAGATTTACAAACTGACGAAGGCGATGGAAACAAAACTAGAGAGTGCACAAAGGAAAATGGGGAGATCAATGGTAGGAGAGAGAGAGAGAGAGAGAGAGAGAGAGAGAGAGAGAGAGAGAGAGAGAGAGAGAGAGAGAGAGAGAGAGAGAGAGAGAGAGAGAGAGAGAGAGAGAGAGAGAGAGAGAGAGAGAGAGAGAGAGAGAGAGAGAGAGAGAGAGAGAGAGAGAGAGAGAGAGAGAGAGAGAGAGAGAGAGAGAGAGAGAGAGAGAGAGAGAGAGAGAGAGAAAGGTGGGAAGGGAAAGAGGGAAGTAAGGAGGGAAAGTGAATAAATAAAGTAATATAGAAGAGAGAAAAAATAGGAAAGGCAAAATGGGTAAAGAAATAGGATATGTATCAGAGGGATTTAGTGGAGAAAGCAAGGAAGGTAAAGGAAGAAACTAAAGGAGTGTGAAGGAGGAGGAGGAGGAGGAGGAGAAGGAGTAGGTGAAGGAGGAAGAGAAGGAAGAGAAGAATGAGGAGGGAGGAGAATGACGAGGAGAATGAGGAGCGAATGTGGATGACAAGAAGGAGGAGAAGGAGGAAGAGAAGGAAGAGAAGAAGGAGGAGGAGAATGAGGAGGAGAAGGAGGAGCGAATGTGGATGACAAGAAGGAGGAGAAGGAGGAAGAGAAGGCAGAGAAGAATGAGGAGGAGAATGTGGAGGAGAAGGAGCAAATGTGGATGACAAGAAGGAGGAGAAGGAGGAGGAGGAGGTGGAGGTGGATTAGGGTAAGATAAGGAGGAAGTGGATGATAATGAGGAGGAAGACCGGCAGCATCAGCAATATCCACATCAAGGACAAGAACGACAGCAAAGACAACGAGAATATCAACAACAAAAACAACAGTAAAACCCCCCACCAATATCAACAACAATAACATTAACAACAACGACAACAAAAACACCAAATACAACAATGATAAACAACAACAAACAACAACAACAAGATCTATAACAATATCAACAACATAAACAAGAGCAAGAATGAAAACAATACCAACAACAAAAAAATCGACAACAGTAACAACAACAACATCAAACTGCAACAACAACAACAGCTGCAACAACAAAATCAACAGCAACATAAACAAGAACAAGAACAAAAAAACTGTAATAATTACAAGAACAAAAGCAACAACAACAACAGATACAATATCAGGAGAAGAAGGACGAAGAGGAAGGGTGAGGAGGAGTAGGAGGAGGTGAAGGAGAAGTGTGGGTGTGGGTTCCTTGCTCATGTGAGGTAGAAGATCGACGCGGCCTACAGCATGGTGAGGCCTTGGGATCCGCCCTTGCTGTCCTCCGTGCGCGGACTCCAGGGCCGGGCCGCCCTTGCTGTCGTCTG
>NC_134814.1:16133419-16138419 GCF_046742065.1 Oratosquilla oratoria
CCTGATACAGAATGAATTTCATTTAGCTGGACAAAGTTCACTGAACCAGGCAGGAGGCGAGGCCAGTGGTAAGGTCTTTAAATTAGTATTTATCATAAGAGGTGTTTGATTTTATTCAGTCGAGGTGAGCCCTCTCCATATCAGCAACGAAAGGACCAAGCGCTGTACTTTTATAACCCTTTCCACTAACTTCATTGGCTATATATATATATTATATTATATATATATATATATATATATTATATATATTATATATATATATCATATATGATGAAGGTGGAAAAAGAAGTCACGGGTCTAGTTCCGAGTTCCTGAGTTTATTCCTGACCGGTTTCGCTCTATGCTTCTTCAGAAGCAGTTCATAGAAGACATCCAGTTCACATTTGAAGAAGAGAAAGACTGCAAAACTCCTTTTTAGATACACTAATACACAGAGGCTCTAATCATCTTAGGTTTTTCAGTGTACAGAAAGCCTAATAATAAAGACAACTAATTTCACTTTTTCTCAGCCCACAGTAAACGAACTAAAACTGGTGTCCTTATAGGCTTTTTTCTTCGAGCCTACCGTATATGCAGCAGTGAACTCCTTGAAAACGAGTTGTCTTTTATCAGAAAAACTTTTAAATAATTAAATTATCCAGGGGGCATGATAAACAAAACAGAAGGCAAAGCTATAAAAATCCAAAATAAAACGAACGCCCAAACATGCGGACCAAACGACATAGCGTCCGGATCAAATGACCATTCAGCAACAAAAAACCTAGTCACACCGCATTTCATTACTGTACCTAATTCTGATAAAACCGAAATTATTGATAGATATTTACTGAAAGGTGGCATAAACATCGCCAAGGTATCATGTAATAAAATAGGTAAAATGTTTAAAAACCACACTAATGACAACAACGACCTCAGTGTGATCTACCGCATTCCATGTAGTGGCTGCCCCTCGGCTTATATAGGTGAGTCAGGTCGAGGAATCGAGAAGAGGATAAACGAACATAGGAATGATTTAAAAGCACACACAACGTCCAACTCCCTGGTCCGCCACCTCGAAATATGCAACAACCTTCCCGAATGGAGTAAAGTTGAAATTTTACACAAAGGATTAAAAAAGAAGATGAGAAAGACAGTTGAAGCTGCACATATAAATGTCAAATAAAATAATAACGTCAGAGAAGGATTTATATGCCTATCTAAAGCAGCCAGTCTCTTAATAATAAATGCGCTAGAAAAAACCTGACACTCGAAGCTTCACAAGTTTCCCCACTACGGGTATAAATGTTGTGACCAAGATGTTCTGTAACAAGTTCTCTGAGGAAGGTTATAATAACCGAAACGTAAGAACAATAAATGTATTCTTAGCCCATCTTCGTTTACCCTTCCCCACCTATCACTCTCTCATTTGTCTTAAACAATTTATCAACATATATATATATATATATATATATATGTATATATATATATATATATGTATATATATATATATATATATACATATATAAATATACATATATATATACATGAAAATATTACATGTAGATTTATATATAAAAAATGTAAAAATAAGATTAATAGTTACGGCTCTGGTTTGTAACAGTAACATGCGCTCGTCAGGGCTGGCGTAAAGTTTGGATGTATTGTATTGAGAAGTTTAGTATGTTGTACGTGGCCGAATGAGATTCCTACCCTATAATGAACGATATCGTCTGGCGGCAATAATGTTGATCCGACACAGTGCACTGCGGCCAGATCGTGATTCGGAGTAGCCGATGAAAAGGAGGAGAGGGAGAATGAAGAGAGAGAGAGAGAGAGAGAGAGAGAGAGAGAGAGAGAGAGAGAGAGAGAGAGAGAGAGAGAGAGAGAGAGAGAGAGAGAGAGAGAGAGAGAGAGAGACAGCTAGCGAGAAGTGTGAGAGAGAGACCGCTAGCCAGAGAAGCTCCAAGAGATGGAGATTATACCATAAACGGGAGGGACATGACAAAAAAAAAAAAAAAAAAAAAAACATTGGGTCTGGGATCCCTCCCGTGTACAGACACGTGACCGACGATGATGACGTCGCAAGAAATAACTGAGGTAAGTGTATCAAAACAAGGTAAAAAAAAAAAAAAAAGCATAAAATAATCTTTCTTTCTCCTCTCTCTTTTCGCCTTTCCCTCTCGCTCTCTGTCTTATATATGGAGAAGAGGTGGCAGCAGAGCGTGGATAGTATAAAGCTTCATACTATAGCCTTAACGTTTCACTGCCACCTCATTCTAATACACACACACACACACACACACACACACACACACACACACACACACACACACACACACACACACACACACACACACACACACACACACACACACACACACACACACACACACACACACACACTCTCTCTCTCTCTCTCTCGGGTGGCGCGGTTGGTAGAGTCCCCAGACTGTCATTACGGTGGTTCCGGTTCGAATCCTGCCCAGGGCCTGAAAAATAATTTCAGTATCGCTGCGCTTCAATTTCGGTTACTCCAACTCTCGTGGGCGGACGAAGTTGGGTTGTGTGTGTGTGCGTGTAAGGTCAAAGCATTACCCACAGATCGTCATACGAGCTCTGAGCTCTCTTCCGGGAGGGAAAATGGCTATCGATCACGCTCCAACACGTCATTCAAAGACCAGGATGAAGGTGAATCTCTCTCTCTCTCTCTCTCTCTCTCTCTCTCTCTCTCTCTCACACACACACACACACACACACACACACACACACACACACACACACACACACACACACAGACACACACACACACACACACACACACACACACACACACACACACACACACACACACCCACACACACACACACACACACACACACACACACACACACACACACACACACACACACACACACACGCACGCATATACACTACGACTGCTTCCTTTTGGTATTTTTTAGCTGATAAATATAACAACAATTGCTTAATCATCTTTTGATAAGAGTACAGAAAATATAGAGAGCAGTGTCAGATACCTAGAAATCTGTTGGGAGAATAGTAACGTACCCTAGAGTAGGCTTATCTAGTGGACGTCCTTGCCTGAGATCATGGGGGACGCGTTTGGATATCGATTTTGTATATACTAGCGTACCAGGTGTCCACTGTCCTTTAGCTGTTACAGAGTTTACGAAGTGTTTGATTATAAAGTTGACTGTTTTTCTTCTAAATCAGCTTTATGGGCTTGGGACTGTAGTATTCTTAGTTCGTTTGGGGACTAGTTACTAGAATGTTGAAATAAAGTTGAGTTTCTGTCCTTTAGATGTTTTCGCGTGGGTAAAATTTTTAAAAGATAAAGAGTTTAAGTTTTTTTTTTCTTCTAAATGAACTTTGTGGACTTCAAATTTGTTTGGGGATTGGTTAATAGATGAACTAGAATTCTTGAGTATTTCTGATGGAATATTTGCTGTTAAACGTTTAGGTCTGTCTGTTCGTCCTAGGTAAGCCTGATCACAGTATTTAAAAAATAACTAATAACATTTTCTACCACCTTAAAAAGCTACCGAGATAGTTGCAGATGGCATGAACTATTTTGCTGATATACATTCGGACTCATCGTAGTATATTTTGAGTGTTGTTATCTATCTTATATTACTAGGTAGCTAGGTACTGTGGTAGCTAGATTTGAATTTGATTATAGCTCTATGGAAAATAAAGGGTAAGTTACTTTTTTCAGATGGAATTTTAAAAATTGTGACAGGGCACATTGATCTGACTAGGTACGCCATTGTTGGATAATGTATGTAAATATCTTAAATATATTTTCTGTTTTGTGTATATTTGTCTATAAAATCTATGTTTAACAAGCGAGAAATGAAATCAACCCACACTTAACATTCCCAGTCTCAAACACACATTTTTTTGCATCAAAATTAGCTTCATTTCCGTCTTTCCTTGTACAATATTGGAGCAAAACTTAAACAAATTGAGTATAGAATATTCACGTAATTACAAATACTAAAGCCATGGCGTCACATTTTCTTCAAAATTCAGAGGCTGATGACGTCACGTCGCCGTTTCTTATGAGCGGGAAATCCCCAAGTTGTGGTACATTATACTCCATTTCTATAAGAAATTGCACCTGATTTCTGTCGTTCAGCTCGTTACAGTTGATGGTCCTGGAAATTATTGCTCCGCACAGGCACCAGAGACACGCAAATTCCTCACCTCCTTAAGAAAATATGATATATTTTCCATTTTGTTCATAAGATAGGAAATTTTTGTTTCAATCATAAGAAAGAGCAGTCATTCTACAAATGTTAACAATAAAAACTCAATAGGATAGGAAACTAAGTAATTATGTGGAATTGAAATCACGAGATTATAGATTTATTTAATTTTACTTATAACTGATATTTACAGTAATCATGATAACAAGTGCAGAATAAAACATAAACAACTAAACACAATGGTGCATTCAGATTTTACGTAAAGGCCATAACAAATTAAAATTAAGGATCTTTATAAATATTTTGGGTCATGATGGAAGGAGGGAGGTATGTTATATAACAGCTGATGTGTAGTTACTTTACTCAGTGATCTAATAAACCTTTTTGTTCTACGATAGTGTAAATTATATAATCTTCAACCATACTATTCTATGTAGACTACTTATATCTATATTTTTTACCTTTTTGAGTATACTCAATAATCTATCTACCATATCCACATATTATTATTGATAAATCCACATTACTTAAAAATAGTCTCGGGTGAGAATGATGGAAAACAAATACTTTCTCATAATAATTAAATTATATGTTGGAGGGAGAAGGACGAAGAGGAGGAGAGAAGGAGTCAGCAAATACCATCCCTTCCTCCCTCCCACACGTCACGAGCGTCATGACGTAAAAAAAAAAAAAAAAAAAAAAAAAAAAAAATATATATATATATATATATATATATAATGAATAAAAAAAAATTATATATATATATAATTTGTTCATGACTGTCTATTTGAAATC
>NC_134814.1:16140919-16145919 GCF_046742065.1 Oratosquilla oratoria
TGGGGTCCAAGTCACGCATAATATTTTTTTGCGTCTCACAATCCTTTAGGGTCCATAGACCCTTGTACACTGGATCAATCTATTATCGGTCATAAAGAAAATATTTTCAACACCTGTGCTGCTAAGACGATTTTATTCAGTTAGGGTGGCTACTCTATCCCTTTCTAATTGTACACCATAGTTACAAAGATATTACATATTATGTTCTGGCTTACGCCAGACAATCTCTTTTTTAACTTAGGACAATGACCCTGGGTTGAACGGGCTCGTGAGTAGTTTTGAATCTTAATGGCCTAAATGTCTTTCTAAAATGAATAAAATTGCTTGTCATAAGAGAAGGATCGACACTACACCTGGGCTGTAATTGGTTCAGTTCCTCACTCTGGGGGTGACGCTCTTGACCCACTGACGCCGAGGCTCCTGAACTTTCTTTACTTGAGTTCCTTGGCCAGGGCCTAAAGTTGTACGCACCTCGCGCGCGCAAAAATAAAATAAAATAAAATGAAATAAAATATCATAAAATAGAATAAAATAGAAAAAAAATGAAATAAAATAAAATTAGATAAAATAAAGTAAAATAAAATAAAATAAAATAAATAAATAATAATAACAAAATAGATAAATAAATAAATGAATGAAAAAATAAATAAAATAAAATAAAATAAAATAAAATAAAATAAAATAAAATAAAATAAAATAAAATAAAATAAAATAAAAAATGAAAAATAAACAAATAAATAAGTAAATAGATAATAAATAGATAAATAAATAAAATAATAATATTAATTATAATAATAGATGAATAAACAAATAAATAAATAAAATAAAATAAAGAAGATCCTCCAATTTTACATAACTCTTTGAACTGCCGGTTTAATTATTGAGTCAATTCTGAATCTATTGAGAATCATTCGGACCAGATTAGCATTAAGGAAAAAAGTACATATCTGTTTATGAAATGAAAACCGATGACCTACCTCATAAAAGTCTGACAAATGTAGTTTGAAAAAAAAAATCCACTTAGGGTCAATATCATAACAATTCTGTTCAACTCGTGGAAAACCTTTTATTGGTTAAATAGTGTAAAATATCGACCTCCATTAACCCTCAAACTAACCGGGATAGAAAAGATTCTTACGATGAAAACAAAAATGTAAGATTAGGGCATCTTTGTTTACAGTTGTTTTTTCCTCTCCTTTTTAAAGAAAAATGAAAATGAAAGAAGCTGAGAGAGGATTTAACAGGTTAACTTTGTGTTGGACCTGAGAGTATAAAGTTTTAAGAACCAAATCAATCTATTCTATTTAATGTATTTCGTTCTTTCTAGCTGAGGACGAATTTATTCAGCTTAGAAAAACGTGAACACGATCCTATTTTTTCTAATGATTAAGTCTTTGCCCACAGAGCGAAGTGGCAAGCCATAAAAGCCACGTAGAATCTCGGGAACTTAAAGCTTTATACCCTTATGCCAGTGTAACACTATGCGGTGGGCAGTTTGCGGACACATTATGTTTGCAAGTGTTCAATTAGTATAATAAAATCGCCTAATGATAGCCTGATATTTGTAAAATGACCGACATCTCCCCCTAGTTAAAATAATAAGATAACCTTTCGAGTCTTATGAGTCATGATATAGACTTTGCTATAACCAACGACAAACCGCAACGGCAGCGCTGGACAGTGTGACGCTGACTTGACTTCAAGCATTCATTACAGGCATTCGAACCGCATAACCCTGGCTTGTCGTCTTTCTTTTACTTGGACTTATTAACATTACATATCATCTGATAGAAATAATCTAAAACCATATCCAGAAAACGAATTGCAGTAAGAATAAAGTGAGGTTAGTTTAGGTTAGGTTAGATTAGGTTAGGTTAGGTTAGTTTAGGTTAGGTTAGGCTAGGTCAGGTTAGATTAGGTTATACTAGGTTAGGTTTGGTAAGGGAAGGTTAGGTTAGGTTACGTTAGGTTATGTTAGTTTAGGTTAATCACAATTCTACCATGCTAACAACCGTGTAGAAGTATAACATAGACTCAACCGCATAGCCATGCTAACATCTTCTAGATAGTGACGTTCTTGAAGAAGGAGGAGACTGTCTCTAAGGTCAAGATAAAGCAAATACAGACTAAAGGGTAGTCCACAATGAAGAAGAATACCAATTGGTAGTATAAATGATAAGTGACTCATTCGTTCGAATGGGAACTTGGCATTTCTGAGCTCGTTGGGTCAGCGTCTTTTATTGTTGGGCGTAAATTATTTATTCTTTATTATTAATATATATCGTTTGAGTTTTCGTGAGTATAAGGGTATGTGAGGTATTTATGGAATTCTGTTGTAAATGTATTTTGTGACTTTTTTTTTTATTCATTACTTGAAATGTATACTATAAGTGAGAAGCACCAATATAAGTTCATATTGACTACAGTAGATGAAAAGGACATTGCACTCATTATATTAAAGAAGACCAAATAGAAATTAGATTAAATGGGGATCAGAGGAGATATGAATAGTTCAAATAAGCACAGAACTAATACGAGATTTTCTGTGTCCACATCACATCTGTATTACACTTGGGAAATCTTACACACGAGGAACATTCCTATCGGCCATTTAGTTTCTTATGGGAAGGAACATACTCTATAACGCTCTAATGCGTCAAGCATAGAATAAGTGTATAACACTTTTACTACCACGACACTACCTTGGATATAGTTTTTCTTCACAGGACACACTTCACACTGACACTATCTATACACGATGAGCTTACGGAAGGTCACTCTTAGGTGTAGCCCGAGAGTTTACCTTTGCCCTTTGTGCTCAGTCAGCAAGGGAAAGTTCCAGCCACTAATTGCACCTATGGTCGGACACGGGCCGACATAGCTTGACTGGTGATAGTACACAGAAACACTGACTTTATTCTACGTGATCGAACGGCCTGGGCAAGTAGCACTCGCCTGGTGTCGTTTCGGATCGAATTCGAGTTTGACCACGTAGTTCGAGATTACGAATTCACAAGGTCTTCTTTCTAGCCGCGTCCTCGGCTCAAAGAAACTTTCATCAACACAGACACTCATTTCTTTTTGTCAACACGGTTTTATTTTTACTTTAAATTTTTTGCTCTCTTTTTCATTACCATGCTTATATATATATATTTTTTTCTATTTGTTTTTTAAACAACACTTCATCTTTTTATTTTTACTACCCTCCATTGTATTTTCTTATTTATTTAATTTCAAGAATTCTGCATCTTTTTTGTTAATTTTTTTCTTCACTTTTCACTGCTCACGTTTTGCTTTTTTTCAAATCACAATTTTTTTTCCTTTCCTCTTGCTCTTTTCAAAATTTATTTCTTTGCTTTTTCTTCTTTTTACATTTTGCTTTCTATACTGTGATTATCTGTTCTTTTTTCACTTTTCCACCATCCTGGTTCACACACTCAAAACACAAAATTGCTATGTAATAAAAGGAAATGAAAAATGAAATACAAAAAAAAGAAAAGAAAAAGAAAATTATAAAAAAATGGAAAAATTAAAAAAAGATAAAATTGGTAATAAAAGCTAGTAAAAACATAGATATAGCGAAGACATGACAAGAAAAGAGGGACTGAAAGAGAAAGTTAAAAAGAGGAGAAACACGCAAAGAAAATTTTACGAAACAAAGAGAAAAAAAGAGACGAGAAAGAAAAAGGAAAAAAAAAAATAGAAAACAAAAGTAGACAAGAGAAGAAGAAGAAGAAGAAGAAGAAGAAGAGGAAGAAAATAATTTATCGAAAATTTCACCACGAGAAGCGAAGAGGATGGTAGGAGTTATCCGTAGCGGCCACAAACACACAATGAGAAACCAGTCAGGCAGGAAGCAGATGACCCTATGTCCAGGTGGAGAGACAAACGAACGCACGCACACACACACAAACACACACACACACACACACACACACACACACACACACACACACACACACACACACACACACACACACACACACACACACACACACACACACACACACACACACACACACACACACACACACACACACACACACACACACACACACACACGCTCGCGCGCGCGCGCACATAAGTAAATTATATATATATATATATATATATATATATATATATATATATATATGCATATATATAAACACACATATATATATATATATATATATATATACATGCATATATATATGCATATATATATATATATATATATATATATATATATACATATATGTAGCCTACATATATACATATCTGTATCTACATCTATATATATATATATATATATATATATATATATACATATATATATATCTATGTATATATATATGTATCTATATATATATATATGTATATATCGATGTATATATATATACATATATATATATATGCAAAATAACTAAAGGAGAAGGGAAACTTGTAGACAGTAAGTACTTTAGTATATTACATCTTCAAAGATGTAATATACGAGAGTACTTACTGTCTTCAAGTTTCCCGTTTGCGGGGGGTATTTTGCATTTTTGTGTCACGGTGATGTGATTACTTGCCTATATATATATACATATATATATACATATATATATATATGTATATATATCTATATATATATATATATATATATATATATACATATATATGTATGTGTATGTATGTATATATATATGTACATATATATATATATATATACATACATATATATATATATATATATATATATATATATATATATATATATATATATATATATATACATGATAAGTCAGCTATTCGTAGCTCAGTAGTATACCAAAGCCACTCCAAGACACTTCTATGAATCGCACGACTGCGCCAGCCCCTGCTACTTCGAGAGCTGCAAACCTTTCTATCTCCTCTCTCCACCTTCTCTCTGATCTCCCTCTTCCAAGCTTCCCATCACTCGGCGTCTAGTTAATATAATAATTGCTTCATCCGCCTTCTTTATTTCGGACAAATATCTTTTCCAACTTGTTTCATCT
>NC_134814.1:16153419-16155919 GCF_046742065.1 Oratosquilla oratoria
TATATGAAAGGGGGATTGTGTCCTTGACACTGTATGGACCACAGACTTAGAAAGGCAGGGAGTTGAATTTGTTTGAAATGAAGTGGCTGGTGTATAGGGTAGCATGTGAAAGGAGATAGCTTAAAGTAAATGTAGACAAAAATGAAGTGATGGGATCTACAATGGGAGGGTTTTGCAACGAGATGATGTGAAGTGAAGAGTTGTGGGACCTTGTGTTGGATAGGTTTGGAGTGGGTGGAGAGTGGGTACATACCTTGGGTGACTACCACCTTCTTTATAAGGGATAACAGGCCTCTTGGTTTGTTGAAGCACTTTGTATTATTCGGGTTTATATTCGAAAAGCGTTTTTATTGAGAGTGTTGGAGATTCATGAAATTTGGAGAATCCTTAAACGAGCGTGCGCGTGTGCACGTACACACACACACACACACACACACACACACACACACACACACACACACACACACACACACACACACACACACACACACACACACACACACACACACACACACACACACACACACACACACACACACACACATACAAACACACACACACACACACACACACACACATACAAACACACACACACACACACACACACACACACACACACACACACACACACACACACACACACACACACACACACACACACACACCTGCGCGCGCGTGCGCAGAGAGATAGATATATAGATAGATAGATAGAGAAAGAGAGAGTTGGACATCTATTAGCGCCATACAATATCATTCAGCTTTGGGGAACAACTTAATAAGATCACTTAATGCAAACCTGAAAAAAATCTAGATGGCTGATACTTCCTCCAATCCACGGCTTGTTTTTGAACTGAATGAAATCGACTGAAGTTAACTTGGATTATGCCTACTGAACTAACTACAAAGATGGAACGAATTTCAGATCAAATGATTCTAGCTACCACCAGACAATTTTATTCAGCTGAAGGAAGTTCTCCTCACCACAAGAAAACATTTTTAAATTAGTTTCAATTTTGACTTTTGCTGCAGTGAATGTCCACAGTTGAATAAAGTCGTCTGACAATGGCCAGAATATACAATTGAAATTGATATGCCATGGAGGCTGTTCTGTAAAGTCTTAGGCTTTAAGTCACTGTAGCGTCACTGATTTGGAACTTTTCAAAAGCCGATTCTGATTTCAGAAATATGACGAAAGTCGCCGGCCGTTGCGATCGCTCCGCCTCCCCTTAACGTTTTTCTGTCGTCTGCGCATTCAAACTTTCAAATTTGAATTCAGGGTTCCAGGTTCGTTACGCAAGTTGATCCTGAGGCAGCGTGCCATCATCCCTCTTTTAGAATTTCAAACGAGTGGACTAATTCTTTTACGTAATCGGGAAAAAGCGATTCAGGGCGTTCGCACAGGCAGGTAAAAAAAAAAAAAAAAAAAAAAAATCCTTTTCCTCAACGTGCACAATCATATGTATATACACGTATGTATACACGTATGTATACAAAGGTACGCACGTATGTAGCGAACGTGCCGATGCGCACGCACACGCAAACACACACATACACACACACACACACACACACACACACACACACACACACACACACACACACACACACACACACACACACACACACACACACACACACACACACACATACACACACACACACACACACACACACACACAGACACACACACACACACACACACACACACACACACACACACACACACACACACACACACACACACACACACACACACACACACACACACACACAACACACACACACACACACACACACACACACACACACACACACACACACACACACACACATACGTATATGCACACACACACACACACACACACACACACACACACACACACACACACACACACACACACACACACACACACACACACACACACACACACACACACGGCCCGGTGGCGGATTGGTAAGGACACGGCCCGGTGGCGGATTGGTAAGGCACTGGCCTCACAAGCCGGAGAACCGGGGTTCGATTCCCCGGCCGGGCGGAGACAAGTTGGGTTTGTCTCCTTTCACGTGTAGCCCCTGTTCACCTAGCAGCGAGTAGGTACGGGACGTTAGTCAAGGAGTTGTGACCTTGCATTCCCGGTGTGTGGAGTGTGAGTGGTCTCAGACCTACCCAGAGATCTGCTAATAATGAGCTCTGAGCTCACTGCGGTAGGGTGGTGTCTGGCTGTCTCGCAAAGAGGCTGCAGCAGATCCGAGGTGAATACACACACACACACATACACACGTACACACACACAGACACACACACACACACACACACACACACACACACACACACACACACACACGCTGTTCCTTGGGAGATGGATTGATTACGAAGGCATAAGAGGAAAAAGAATAGGAGTGTTGATAAAAGACCTCTTGCTACATGACAAACATATTATAACTGTGAGTTAGTGCATAAGATTAATATCGCTTTCCATTATATAGATGAAAAATAATA
>NC_134814.1:16160919-16163419 GCF_046742065.1 Oratosquilla oratoria
AGATTCCCCATCAATATGAGGGTTGTCCACAGTTCAGTCTGACTTGCTGCAACTAACTAAATTTATTTGGGTGACTTAGTCGTTTGGCTCTCGAAAATTGTGAATATATACGCGCTTCGTATTCTACACTGACGAAATCCACTCACCTTAACTTTTCTCAAGGGCATTCTCTTCCAGTAATGAAAATAACCCAAACATGGAAGAGGATGATGAGGATGAGGGTGAGGATGATGATGAGGAGGAGGAGGAAGAGGAGGAGGAGGAGGAGGAGGAGGAGGAAGCGAGGGAGGATGAAGAGGCGAGCGAGGATGAGGATGGGGATGAGGATGATGATGAGCATGAGGATGAGGAGGATGAGGAGGACGAGGGTGAAAGATATGAAGGAATTACAATAATGGAAAAAAAAGGTGTGAGAAGAATATTTCAATTACGGTCTTTTGGAGTTGCTGCTCAAAGATTAATTTTTACATTTATCTAAGATTCCCCTTTCAAAATGTCTTCCCTCTTCATTGCAGATTCTTGTGCAGTCATTTCTAGTTCGTCTGTTCTAGTGTTGTGTTTGTTTTGTTGGTCCTTATCTTCCTCTTTTTGCCTCAAGCCATGTTCCTGTGGGTTTTTTTTTTATCTCACTCTCACCTTTTTACTGAACCAGTCTGCTTCCTCAAAAAAAAAAAAAAAAAAAAAAAAAAAAAAAAAAAAAAAAAAAAAAAAAAAAAAAAAAAAAAAAAAAAAAAAAAAAAAAAATCATGGTCGAGAAGTTTGCCTCCCCAAAACTAAGTCTATCTTGTCTGTGGGATTCATTCCTTGACTGTTTTTTCATCTACTATTTGAAACTCAATTGTTACATGGTCACCTTTTCCTATAGGACAAAGGTATTTCAGAGAGCAAATAATATGTGTATGTGAGTGTGTGTGTGTGTGTGTGTGTGTGTGTGTGTGTGTGTGTGTGTGTGTGTGTGTATGTGTGTGTGTGAGTGTGTGTGTGTGTGTGTGTGTGTGTGTGTGTATGTGTGTGTGTGTGTGTGTGTGTGTGTGTGTGTGTGTGTGTGTGTGTGTGTGTGTGTGTGTGTGTGTATGTGTGTGTGTGTGTGTGTGTGTGTGTGTGCGCGCGTGTCTGTGTGTGTAGCGACAACAAAGGATGTAAACTTTCATTCCAATTTTTCAATTTACATTGTGACCTTTATCAGGTACCAGTCACCGCTCTCCTCCCTAACTTATGGGTGCAAACCAGAAATCAAATATCACATCTAAATACATCCACAATTCAAATATAAATCCTTGACAAATGCCGCATTCGATCATAAGCTACAACTGCATAAGGAAAAACAAAGATACTAATTCCTGGCTTGGTTTATAATGAAAATGTCTTCTATCTTGAGCTGCTGGCAACGCGTTGCCAAGCACATATTATGTCCGAGAAACAATGACTTGCTCCCAATTTATAGACCTGGTCTGCGAAGCCCTTGGCCTCTTTTTCCAGGCCTCTTCACCTTTCACTCTCTCTGAACAGACCAAACCAGACCAACGATGCCTGCCCGCACGTGGTGGTGGTCCAGACAGATAGACGTCGGAGTGAATCATCTCCCAGCTACCCGTGCCCAAAGCCCATCAAAACTCTTAGCTCTACTCTCAGTTACCTATTAAAGTGGCTTTCGTTGCTCTTTATTTATGAGCTGACAACTGTTGACTGATTCTCTCCTACTAACTTTGTTGAATCGACTGAACTGCTCTCGTGCATTACGGTGACGGCAATTTCGACTATCAATTCCAACTCTTTTGAAAGACTTCACTTCTCGCCTCCGACAAAATGACACACATGAAAAAGGTTTTCTACCTGAGGACAAGCAATTTCTTATTCGTGAATCTTAAAATGCGAGGATGAAGAGGTGGGGGTGAAGGTCCCTCATCACTTGAAGTCATCCAGGGAAATTATTCAAAATGGCCGCAGTAGTCGTCTGTGGCGGTGAGGGCAGTGGTTCTTAACCTTTTTTGGCAGCGACCCAAAATTTTGCACAAATCAAGCATCGCGACCCAAGCCTACATAGATATACGAATTGTCTTTATAAGTAATATGGTTATGCTTTTAAAAGCGGGTTTTATTTATTTTTTATTTAATCATGGTCTGCTTAGAATCCTAAAACTAGGCATCATGTATTTTAATCATTACAGTATATAATTATAATAAATTTGTAGTGGGAAAATAATCATTTTCTGCAAACCCTTAGCGACCCAATAAAATGGCTTGGCGACCCAAATTTGGGTCGCGACCCAGGGGTTAAGAACCACTGCCGGGTAGGGGAAGGCGTCACTGGAGGGAAAGTTCCGAGGCAACACCCTTCCGGAAGACACAACGCGAAGAGTTCGATATCCGGTTTTGACAACGAGGACGTTCTCAGACTCTCGATGTTTACATTGGCACCCGGGAAAGGAGCAGAGAACAGGAGGAAGTTACACTATATTATAACCATGACCTTACGACCTTACATGTATCTTACCCTCTT